>NC_088931.1:25000-130000 GCF_038396675.1 Hydra vulgaris
AAGTATTTCTTTTGAGGATTTTTTGGCAAAATGTAAAGATGTTTCACTTGTATAACCTGCAAGTAAAACTGATTTAAATGAGTCTTTTTTTATGCTAGTCCACTTAAAACATGCCCATTAAAACAAAATAAAATACTAAATGGGTTTTTGTTACAAAATAATATTATATTATTTTGGCAGTAATAAATGAATGTGAAACTAGACTGTTGTTTTTATCAAACTTTAAAAGAAAACAATGCGTTTTTGAATTGGCTTTGCTTTTACAAAAAACGGATTCAAAGTTACCCCCATTTGTGGGATAACTTTGAATGAGTCTTTAGATTAATATCATAAAAAATCCTTTTATTTAAATTTTGTTTTGAATTTGAATTATATAAGAGTCAATCTTAGCCCCTATATTCATTTTGTAAAATTTCAAATATTGTCAATAATGAAGGAAGAGCAAGTAAAAATATCTCAAAAATGTTCAAAGCAACCCCCGGTTTACAGTATTAAAAGTGCAAAAGGATTTTCAGAAATAAAACTATCATCTTTGTTACCAAAAAACAAATATTTGTACATTTTTTTTGATATAAAACCAGTACAAACTTTTTTAAAACATTTATACAACAAAGGATCTTTGCAAATTGCAACACTTGCAGTACCAATTTTGCAAGTCATTACACTGTGGTACCTATTTTAAAAGTCACGAAACCTGCTTGGGTACTGGCTTTACCTAGATTACTCTGACCCAAACGCCAAGGGTTGTAATTAAAAATATATATATATAAAAAATAAGTGTAAGAAATATATAAAAAAAACAGCCTTTAAAAAATAAAAAATAGCCTTTAAAAATGCAATTGCACAATACAAAATTTAAACCAAATTGAAAGATTATTTAACTAAAAACTATAAAAAATATAAAATTATAATAAAAAAAAATATACTATTATTTGTGTAACATTCTTTCACCTACCATTGATAAACATCTGACACCTTGCATCAGATGTTTATTAACATTGAAGAACAAACTACAAAATTCTTTTGTTCTTGAGCATGCAACAAATAAGTGGATACAAATGAGAGAAACAAAGTTTTTTAAGATATACATCAACATATGAATGAAAAGTTTAAACTATTAATAGAAAGCATTTAAATCTGCAGAAATAAAAAAATTCTGTTTTCACTTCAGTTCATTACTAATATATTGTAATAGTATGTTAAAACAGTCAGTTAATTTTTATATCATTTTTTATTATTTTATTTCAGTTAATTTGCAACAGAGCAATAGGACATATATAATTTACATATTGTAACAATATTTAAAGTACATTTGGTTTTTTTATTACAGATATATTCTAACAGTTTTAAACAAAGAAATCATGATCATCAAGTTTAAAGATAATTATGGGGTATCGTCACGAAATCATGATCTTTTTGCTTTCCTTTTGTAGACTAGTTTGTAGGCTGGAGCATTCCTACAGACAACCAACAGTAATCTGCAAATATAGCCTCATTACAACAACCCTGATATCTTTGTTCCATAACAGAAGCAACTTGGTGAAACCTTTGCCCAAGTTCCTCACTCACAGTGCCACAACTGGGAAGGAGGATGGGGGGAAGTCTAGGTGTGAATAGAGGAAATGAATCTTGAAGGAAATGTTACATCCAAGCTGATGGTATTTTTACAGAAACACTGTTACCAATTGAACGTAGTTAACTTTTTTGTCAAATGCAAGATCCTTTATAAGTTGACGGATTTTTGGCCCAAAAAAAATATTTCTTTAACTTTTGCATCACTTATTTTTGAAACTTGTTTCTTAAATATCTAAAAGCCTGTTCTTTTTTGTTTATACCTTTGACGAAATTTTACATTAAACCCAACTTGATATGTAATGTGGAAGAAGAGCATCTTCTGGATCCACGAGTGGTTCAGCAATAACATTTTTTTCATCTCTGTTGAGATTTCTTGCAGGCCAGTCTTCTTTTATACAGTGTGAACTTCTGTGTCTACTGTCCCACATATACAAAAAGCAGCAGTATTTAGTATACCCAAATTGCATTCCTAAAAGTATAGCAATGACTTTTAGATCACCTCAAGTTTTTCATTTGGGTTCATTGTAATTAATTAAATTGAGGAGAATTTTCATGTTTATATAAGTCTTTTTCATGTAACTGCACGGCAAATAGAAACAGAAGGAAGACGGTTTCCATTGTGCAGTAATACAGCTTTCAAGCTTAGCTTAGATGAGTTTATGAATATTCTCCATTCAGTTAGATCATAGTTCAAATTAAGAAAATACATTAATCCAAAGACATAAATGCAAAACAAGAATATTTTTGTTCTCAAAAAAAAAAAAACAGTTTCTGCTGTCGTTTTCTGTAATGTGAAGCTTAGACATCAATTTGGAGAAAAATCTATTGCTTTAGTCTTGACCCAAGAAGTTCTGTCTTTTCCTGAGAGAAATCCAGATCTCGAACAAGATCACGTAATTCTACTTTACTCAATCTGTGTGGCACAACATCTGTTAACACAAAATCATTTGATTTGAAAGGCTTGTTTTCTTCTTTTTCTTCTCTTTCTACTTCATTTCTGCCTTCATTTTCGCTTCTAACTCACAACTTTGAGGTAAAGTAGGAACTGGTAAACTATCCGAATGTGAAATAGGTGACAGATAGAAGATTATATATTATTGTTCCTATATTCTTCATTAACAAACCTGCCTTAATGGATGGGGTAATGAGATGACTGCTATTTTTGCTTAATCAAGCAGAAATAGCAGTCATCTGTTTGGTTTTTATGTTCCTTCATACCATAGGAACAGAAAAAGCCAAAGATCATTTTTTAGTTTTTAACCATTTTCGTAGTGTAACCGAACAAAAGCTACAGCATGTATGTGGAGCCCATGACCTATCCTGGTCCCCTACCTTCATATCAAAGTAATGCTGGTAAGCGCTCTTCATAATAGGTGTCATAGTTCTTTTCTGTAAGGAAAATGTTATTTCACCACAAATGTAACAAAAATTGTCCATTAAATTTACAGACTTCCTTGGCATGTTGATTTGTCAAATTTTACACTAGTAAATGAAAAAAAAAACTAAAATTAGATTAGATCAGAAACTTTAGCAAACACTCATAACTAGTATCACAAGTTTTAAACATGAATAAATAATTATGGATAATCAAAACAAAAAAAATTATAAAAAAAAATGAAAATTTATATCCTTGAGAGAAAACTTTTGCTTTTATTTCTTAAACTAATGCTAATATGTCTTTTTTCAATGCCATTTTTGAATTTAGCAGATGGAAGTACATACGAAATAGCTAATTTTGGTTCAAAAACAAAATCACTGTTGGGCAGTGTAAATGAATAATATAATAATAATATTCAATATTAAGTGAACAATATAATGATAATATTTAATAATAAGGGAATAATATACTAATAATATTTTATAATAAAAGAGTAATGTATTAATAATATTCAATAACAAGTGAATAGCATAAAATAAAAATAAATTGAAATGTTACTGAACACAATTATAAGATGCATGCAACTAAAGCAACTCGTTTAGTCAACTATGGTCTTCCCAGCATAAAAGTCATGTGATGACAAAGCTACTGTAAAGGGTGTTATTGATACCATTAAAAAAATGTTCCAATCACAAAATAGTCCCTAAGTTTCCAGCAAGTATAAGTGCTCAAAAGAACTCACTAGCTACACAACCGTTTGTTGTCCAGTTTGAAGACGTGAAAACTAGAAACAGTATACTAGCTTCCGCAAAAAACCTACCAAAATTTGAGAATTACCTAAACAAAGTTTATATTAGTTTAGACCAAAATCAAACTAATTAAAAACAGGAAAAAGTACAATGACAATCTAAATACAAACAAAGTACTCAACCAGCCCTTTCGATTTGTTGTCTTGGAGGGAGACTCAAAAGCATCAACACACAAAAAACAATCAGTATCAATGGTACTGAGAAAAACCCGTTTGGCGACTGAAAAGAAGCTTGCGCAGCTGGAGGACTATTGTATGTCATTCCAGTCTGAACAATTAGCAAATCAATCAGCACATAAATTGACACCAAACAAAAACAATCTTAATCAGAATAAATCAAAATTTCTCCATTGCTTCTACACCAATGCAACTTAACTCAATAAAAACAAAATTACTGAACTACAACAAGCACAAACCAAAAAGACTATTTGCATATATTAATAGTAGACAGATAGGGAGCAATAAAATGTTGGACTTAATCTCAGATTCAAACCAAATAAGCAGTGATGAAGCAACAAAAGCAAAAATTTTTAAGAATTTTAATCAGTTTTTACAAAAGAACCACTGACTCAGCCACCAAAACCTTTTGCATCTAAAACAAACACTTTAACTTCAGATATATAAATTGACCAAAATCAAACACCTAAACATTCTTGATGGAAATAAGTCAATGGGCAATGATAACATTAGTCCGTTTATTTTAAAAGCATATGCTACATCAACGGCAGTTCCGCTAACTTTGATTTTTCAACATTCAATAAAATCTGGAAATGTTCCATCACCTTAGCTCAGAGCTAATGTTACACATATTTATAAAAAAGGTAGCAGAGCAGATCCAACCAATTACAGGACAATATCGCTCACTTCTGTTCCGTGAAAACTTATGGAAAAAATAGTCAGATAATTCATAATTGATCATTTAGTAGATAACAAACTGCTTTCCAAAACTGAACATGGTTTTATTTCAAAAACGACTTGCATCAAAAAATGTTTTAAAACAATGGACTTTTTGACTCATAGCAAATCAAAGAAAAAATCAGTTAACCTAATTTTCCTTGACTTTGCAAAGGCATTCGATAAAGTTTCGCACGTATGACTACTGCAATAGCTTGAAATTTATGGTATAAATGGCAGTCTTTTAAATTGAATTAAAGCCTTTTTAAAAAACCGCAAGCAGCATGCAATACTTGGAGATTCAAGGTTTAGTTTTAGGACCAACGCTCTTTGTCATATTTGATTATGATCTGCCAAGTTATGTCAAATCAACCATTTGCAAAATGTACACAGAAACAAGTATCAATTTCAAATTTAAAACTACGTGTTTAGAAGAGGTAGCATTATGGTTTATCGATTGCCTTTTTGTAGACTTGTTTGTCATGGTTTAAATTATACGAAGAATGTGTAAATATATATATTCTTCCATAAAAAAAAATGTAGTTTATATCAACATTCTCTTTTTAACCAACTATGTTAATTAAATTTCAAAATCAAAGGAAATGGGTAAATTTTGGCGGTAAATTATGTGGGGACTCCAAATCTGCAAAAAAATTGTCTTGCTTGAGTGGTTCACTTGATATAAGCGGAAAAATGACTAAAATGTTATAAATAAAAAATAAAAAATTATATCTTTGTAAAAACAATATTTCTTTGTAAATTTTTTGATAAACTCGCTATTTAAAAAGTTGAACTTTAAAACATTTCATATTTGGTCAAAAAAGTCACAAAAATGATCACATAAATTAGTTTTTTTGTTAAAGATGTTTTTAGAAAAAGAATGCAGTTTTTTCTTATTTTAAACAGGAAATTTGATTGTATTTATCAACTGTTTTAACTATTTATAAAATAAAACGAGTTGATTTTTCGAGTCGATTTAATGAGGATTTTGAATCCTCATTAAATTCGAATCTGCGAAAATAAAAGATCCAATAAAATTTTTTTTAAAGAAACCTTTTTTTTTTTTGAAAAAGAAAAAAAAGAAGATCAAAATACCAAATGAAGATGAACAATTATAACTTAATATAGAATAATATTTTTTATAAGTTTTTTTATTTATTTTGAATTTATTGAACTCTCTTCAGTAGGCTGAACTTCAGAAAATCTATCAAAACTTAGTTAAAACAAATTATTGAACCAAATATCAATTAATTCCAAATATCAAATAAATCAAATATCAATTAAATCAATCCAACCAGATATAAATTAAATCAATCAAAAGAAAAAAATATTTTTATAAACGATTAATTTAGATCTTCAAATATATTGCTATTACATTATTGTCATTAACTTGCATTAGATCACATACATAACAGAAGTTATATTCTGCACATAAAAATTTATAGACAATGAACGATTTTGTTTGGTTTGCTTCTGTTTACTATATATTTCAAGCTCAGGATTTATATTTAATAGGATAAAAAATGTAATATTTATTATGATGAAGAATGTAATATTTAATAGAAAAACAAATGCAAAATTTAATAGGAAAAGGAATGTAAAATTGAATAGAATAAAGAATATCATATTATATATATGAAAACAAATAGCTTTTATTAACTAGTTGGTTCAAAAAAAGTATCAACTCCCTAACAAACGCATTACAAAATCAAGATGTCATTGATTCTTTTTCTTTTTTTTTTTAAATAACTTTGCTTCCAACAAGGCTGCAAGCAACCACTAATTAAAGTTGGAAGTTACTGGAAGAGAAAAGATGAAGATTGTAGAGCAAGATGACGATTGACGGACGACTTAAAGATTGCAAATTATATGAAGCTAATAACTTGTTCATTAGGAGAGATGGACAAAATAATGTCACTAGTAATATTAATATGAATTCTAATAAATTAATAAATGTAGCAGAACCTACTAGCTCACATGATGCTGCCACAAAAAATTATGTTGATAATAAAGACTTTTTTTTTTTTTTAAAAACATCTTCGCTTTTAACAAGGCTGCAAGCAGCCACTAATTAAAATTGGAAGTTACTGGAAGAGAAAAGATGAAGATTGTAGAGCAAGATGACGATTTACGGACGACTTAAAGAATTTCAAATTATATGAATCAGGTAAGCAAGATGAAGGAAGCGAATTCCAAAGAGCTGATCTTCGAGGAAAAAAACTAGACGAATAAGAGTTTTTGAAGCACTTAGGAACAGTCACAGAAAAAGGATGAGACTTAATTGAATGACGAGTAACACGAGAATGAACTTTTGTAGATGGCACAAGAGACGCTAGCTCTTTAGAGCAGTGCCCATTATAGTATTTGTAGAAAAGAGAAAGAGAAGCAACATTACGACGATGCGATAATGGTTGGCTGCAAGAGCAGATGTTCAATGCGACCTTGTCTAAAAGAGAAAGGACATCATTAGAAGATCTGCCCCAGATATGGCAACAGTATTCCATACAAGGCCGGATTTGAGGTTTATAGAAATAGAGAATAGAATCCGAAGTAAGAAAGTGTCGAGCTCGATAAAGAGATGCAACCTTAGTAGATACCAATTTTGCAACTGATTTGATATATGGTTTCCAAGAAAGATCGGAAGTAAGAGTTAATCCTAGAAAATAAGTTATTAGATTCAAGATAAGAAAATAAGTGTTCGTTAGTTAAAGATTCAGAAACCTTGCTTATGATAGGAAGAAGACTAATGGGACGGTAATTAGACGAATCAGATCGCTCTCCAGAATTTTTGAAGAAAGGGATAACAGATGATTCGAACGTACTTGATATTGATAATTAACTTAAGATCAATGCACATTTCAAACATTACTCAATAAAGTTCATATATGTGTTGCTAAGCTTTGCATACTCATTTACTATGCTATTAGTAAAGTATTGATATGGGTAGAACTTAGTAAAACATTTTTTGTAGGTTTTGTAGATTTTTATTGGTACAAATTTTTCAAATTTTTAAAATCTACTAAAATAGTTAGTTTCTAGCTTTTAAACATTTTTTTTGAGGATATTTCTGTTTCGAAAGTATTTTCCATATTTATAAGATAAAACAACATGAATAATTTATTGTCTATTTATTTTAGTGCTTTTGATTGGTCTAAAGATTTATGTTGTTTATAGGTCTAAAAGTTTATAAAATACGTCAACATGTAGGCAAAACTAGCTTCTCACATAAAATTGCTTAAAAAACAAGTTCAAAATATTTTTTTAAATAAATTTTTTATTAGAACGATAACCCTAATGTTTTTAGAAAAGAAAATTTTTAAGCTAAAAAATGACTTTTTATGAAATGTCTTTTTGGTGTTTCTGAAGCACTGTGCGAGGCTTTTAAAAGTCGCACAAACAATTTGCGTTGGAGGTTTTTTTTGCAAAAATTAACGCCGTGCAATATGCATAAAAATCATGCAGTAAAATATTATTCGTTTTGAAGATTTTGAAACGTGTTTCAACATTGTGTTTCAACATCTTCGAAACGAATGACATTTTACTGCATGATTTTTACGACTCTGAAGCGCAAATTTTTCACGGGTATAATAATTATTCAAAATATTTTGAACTTGAAACTTTAGAAAATTATTTTACTGCAATACACATAAATATAAGAAGTATAAATAAAAATTTTGACAAACTAAAATACTTTTTCATAGATTGCAATTACTTATGATTTGCATAACCAAAACTCAGTGTTAAATAATTTCAAAAAAACTTAAATTTTCAAATTCCAAATTATAAAAAAATGTCTTTTGAACGAAAAAAAAAACAATAGGGAGGCGGAAGGGCAAGACAAAACCTCTCTATCTCTGACACCGATAGCAAAGTCTTTACTATTAAGATAACGGGAAATAAATTAAAAAATATTATAATTTCCACATGCTATAGACCTCCAGAAGGTGATGAAAAAATGAAAGATGGCTGGGTGATGACCCTTGCAAAGTTCCAACAGTCATGCACACAAAATTTCCTGCAACTGTTATGGTTTTGGGGTTTGTTAGCAACAAAGGACATTTGATGTCACTTCACTTCTTTCCGCAAGGACTTAGAGTCACTTCTGCTGCTTACATTAAAATCTTGGGTACTGTTATTAAGCCTTGGATCGATAGAGTAAGAAATGGAAGGCCGTACATTTTTCAACAAGACTCTGCACCAACACATAAAGCTCAAAACACTTTGGAATAGTTGGCAGACCATTTTTATGATCACATCACTCCAAGTTTGTGGCCTCCAAACTCTCCAGACCTGAATCCATTGGATTATTATGTATAGGGTGTCATTGAGAGAGATGTTAATAAACATCTCCATAACACAAAAGATTCTCTGAAAGTATCCATTGTCCGAGTAATGGACAACATAAATGAGGGCCATCTCAAGCACGATTGCAGTCGGTTTAGGTCTCGAATCGAAGCTGTTATTGAAGTAAAGTAGGATTTCATTGAACGAAATTATTAAACAATAGTTTATCTTATATCATTTATATAATTGATTTTGATTAAAAATATTTTCTATTTGACTTTTTATTATTTATAAATAATTAAAAATATGTTCTCAAAATAGCTGACGCACCCTGTATTGTTTATCAGGGTTGTTTTACGAGGAAACAATGCATTTGTAAATACTATTTTTTGATAAGCATTTGCCATTTATAGGGCAGTCAATATTTTGTTTGCAGTTACGATTTTCAGTACTTTTTCTTTGAGAAATTCATTTTTATTAATCAATGCAACATTATGGCCTTTTATAATTCTTTCAATATTTTGTGTACAGCTTACCTTAATAGTGTTTCTGTTAAAAATTTTGTGCAATTTATTAGAGGGAGGGAAATGTATGTCAACTAATTTTAAAAACGCTTTTCCAACGTTTGTTGAAATATTTTTGTTGTACGGAGGGTTGAACTAAATTATATTTCTATTTCTATTTTGCTTTTTTGCAATTTTTGATTCAAACTTTAGCTCGAAATTTTTTAATCCGCTTTTTTCATACACGCGTTTGGAAGAGTTAAAAATATTTTCATTAGAAGAGTTTTGATTTAGTCTATTTTTAATTGAAATACGAATTTGTTTTAAGATTTGAGAAGGATGATTTGAATTTATATTATTATAAGATAATTCATCATTAGATTTTGTATAAGGCTTATAAGAATTTTCCGAGAGGTTAAATGTTACATCAAGAAAATTCAATTCCAAATTCAATAAATGTTTATTGAATTTGGAAGCCAATGTTATTGAAAACTTTTATAATATTTTTTCTGATTTTGTCAAATTGAAGCCCTGATTTTTTTTTGCATTATTGTTAAACCATCATCTCGGTACAAGCCTGATTGATTAAAATTAACTATTTTAGCTAGGGAAATTAAAATATATAAGCCTACAAATTCGCAAATTTCTGCTCCATAACTTCCCTTTGTTACATTAAAGCAGTCGTGCGTGGTTTTTTTCTTCAATGTTTAATTAGACGAATAATGTCGTCTGTAATTTCAGAGTGGATTTTTTCAAATTCTGTTGTTTTATCTAAAATTTCGGCTGCAAACGCATTGCCGTTTTTTGATGACAGGAACTCCGGTCTTCTGCAAGTTACCTGCGTTCTTTATAATAAAATATTTAATACTCTACAGTATTATTTAATATATTTTTTGTATTACACAATACTTTGGGTTTTTTATCATTTTATTATACTCTGTAAATGATTTTTATTATATATTACGAAATTGAAATGATTAAAGAACAAAAAATAAAAAAAAAATAAAAAATTTCAATTTTATAATTTTTTTTTTAATAAGTTTTTAATGTCATATTAAACAATATTATTAATGTGGTTTGCATTGATTTAATGATTTAAGCTGATAAACTGCTTAAAATAATATACAAATTAACACAAATAATAAGTTAAGTTATAAATTCAAAAGATTAACAGATTTCCAAGTCAGCTGCTTCAATACTTTTCACTGTCTCATCTCTCTTATATAAATTCATAATAAATTTTTATTAAGTAACTTTGTAAATGCAAAGTTCCCCTCCAAAAATAGTTTAAAACTTAAACCATGTTTTCCATCTGTCGCTACCTGAGTAACAGTTACTTTTCCACAGTTTTTTTCATTATTTTTTTTGTAGCAATGTATTACCAATTTACGTTCAATTGAGTGTTAACTAAGTAAAGAATAACAGTGATTACTAAATAGGGTATGACAATGACGATGATCTTTTTAGACAATTTTTTTCTAAACAACTGGTCTCGTTTGATCTTTTACAAACTTCTACTGATGCAAATTTCTTAAGTCTTGTGTTAAATTTGAATAGTGTCTGATTTATTCGCAAACTTGTAGGTTGATTTGTGTCAAGAATTTTTTCTTCCTCAATATCTTCGGACAAAACACTTTTCGTTGGGACGCAATTGCTTTTGAAAGATTCTTTTAAAGTTTTATTTGTATTAAAATACACAAACTTTTCATTTGAAGTGTTACGTTCTTTGTTTGTGAAAGCATTTTTACTTTTTTTAAGTTTACAGCTAACCCATTCGAACTTATTATTTTGAAATGAGTGACTCAAACTTGTTTGATCCTCGAAAGACTTAGGTTTTATATAACTTGGGTCGGATTTTTTGTTGGTAGTGTCAAGAGTCGAATAGATAACGATTTTTTCTTTTTTTTTTTCAAACGGTTTTCCTTTTATATTAAAAAAAAAATTTGTTAAAGATGATTTTTTAACATCTTTTTTAGGATTGAGTTCACAGTTTGTTGAGCTTAATGAGAGTTCATGACTGTCAGGCGAAGCTTTGTTATCATCAATTTCTTGTTTGCTCTCTGAAACACTGAATAAATTAAAACTAGTAGATTCATTTTTAAATTTTTCTTGAGCTTCAATAACTTGCACAAACTTGATTTCATTATCACACTGGATTTTATCGTCATTTTCACACTTAAGATTATTGTCATTGTCAAACTTGATTTGATTGTCATTGTCATACTTGATTTCATTGTCATTGTCATACTTGATTTCATTGTCATTGTCACTCTTGATTTCATTATCATTATCACTATTGATTTTATCTTCAATAGCTATAGAGTTTGTTCGAGATTCTTCAAAAAATTTGGTGTTTAGCGTGTGCCATTTCTCTTTTACGTTACCAAACGATATTTGTATAAAATTTTTTTCTTTCTTGTTTTTTAAGGTATCCTCAAATGAATGTGCTCTTATCTTTTGATCTTTAATTAGATTAACCTCTAAATTATTTATTGATTGTCTATTAGTACTGAAGAAACTGTCATCTTTTATTTTTAATCTTTTTTTATTACTAACAAGTTTTTCAACATTTTTAGTCTTACTTAAATCCTCTAAAATTTCATGATTCGACTCGATTTGACTTAACTCCACTTGGTTCGACAGTAATGAAATTTTAGCCGAATAATCAAAAGTCTCCTTTTTTATGACAAGATCAATGTTAGGCGCTGTTTCGTTTTTAGTTCTTGTATTATTTACCCATTTCTTAAAAAATGGCCTAGCAATTGTGGTTCCAGAAGGGGTTTCTTTTGTTTCTTTTTGTTTCTTTTTGGCGTCAACTTTCTCGCTGTTTTTTTTGTAATAATCAAACCTTTTTTCTTCAAAACAACGTTTACTCTCGTTATAAACAATAATCATTGGTACGCATTGTTTTTTCTTTATATGAGATGTTTGCTTCTGCTGTTGGTTTTTTTCGCATGGACTTTCATTGAATTTACCGTAATTAAAAATGCCGTAGTTTATCCCTTTGCATATACCTGATCCTATTAAGCTTCCACAAAAACCTCCGACAACAGCACCAACGATTGGGACTGGAATCAACGCTTGTCCTATTATTGAGCCGGTTGTTCCGCCGACAAATTTCAGACTAGATTCAAAAACGGTTTTTTTTACTTTGTTGCTAAATTCTTTTTCTGACATTTCACCTTTGTCTCTCCTTCGCTTCGCTAAATAAATAGACGCGGAAGAAAATGCAACGTCAACTACTCCACTGATTGCTGCACTAGCAACTGCATTTCCCAAGACTTGTACAGCGGTCTCTATTCCTAAATAAAAAAAATTTAAATAATAAAGAAAATATATTTAAATTTGAATTAATTTAAAAAATAAAAAAAAAATTAAAACCTAACGTTGCAGTATTGTAAGCTGCTTCCTGTGTTATTTTAATTAATTTACTTTTAAATCCATTGCTGTTAACAATGGCAGCAACGTAGCAAGCAACTGCTATATCAAGTAAAATATCCATAAAAAGCTCTCTGGTTGCTCTTAAGCTTAATACAGCATCTAACTTAATAGACATTTCTACACAATAAGAAAGATTTAAAAAAAGTAAATCTCCTTGCGAAAACCAGTTCCCAGAAAAATAACTGTAAAGAAAGACTGAAAAAGAGTGCAGGTCGTCTGGCGGAATGTAGATTGTTATTTGTAAAGTATTGAAGCAGTATCCAATATTGTTCTGTACTAAACAATTTACAAAATTAGTTAAAAGTGAGTTATTTTTTGATATAAATGTGCAGGTTGTTGAAGGTTTGGCAAAGTTATTATTTTTCTGATGAGTTAAGGCCTGTACTTGTAAGTTAAATGTAGAAACTCGAGTTGTTTGTCTAAACCCTGTTCCAGAAATATTCTTTTATTGAACATTTTATTAGTTGAGTTGTTACTTTGAAATCTAAAAACTTCACTTATCGTGGGATTGTAATAAGGTCCAACATTTTCCTTGCATTTGCAATGGTAAGGTTCTATAATTTCATTGGCTATTACAAAATTTGGAGCTTTTGGTTTAATTTTATCATTGTATTGAACCTCAAAGTGGTTTCCACAAAAATCCTCTAAGCGGTCTTTACAATTGCTTCTGCAATGGTATTCAGAGCAGTTTTCGCAATGGTATTCACCATGGTTACATAGTTTAGATAAATGCAGACTATTTATAGTTATCAAAGGAGTTAACGACATCAAATAAACTTCGGAAACTGACAAATCTGATGATTTAAAACAAATGAAATATTCCATGATTTTATAAATATTCCATGATTTTATAAATTTCTACAAACTTATGATCTTTGAAATGTTCGGCAATATATGAGTTTTTATTGTTCTCCACTTTTATTTCTTTTTATTTTTATGTTAAAGTATTGTAATAACCAACATCTTTGTTTATTTTTCTTTGTTTATTCTTTAAACATCCTCTTTTTTTGCCAGCTCTTTTCATATTTTTGCGCCTGATAAGAAACAACATGCAATTTTCGTCACAGACATCAGTTTATTCGAAAAAAATTTTTTGTTCGTTTTTATAAATTGAATTTTGAGTTGCCTTTTTTTCAAATTTATTTGCTTGAACGATTTAGTTTATTACTTCAAGATTGCCGCTCAAAATGGATTTAGTTTTCAATACTTTATTTCGTAAAAGAAACCTGAGCTCTTTAAGACATCTGGTTGAAAACCATAAGATAATAAAAAATAAGGATAAATAATTTAATAAACTTATGGAGAAACCTTTTAAAATGTTTATTTAAAAATTATATATACAAAATATATACTATTCTTTAAAAACTTCATTACTAATAATTTTATTTATTACGATTGCTATTATTATTACAGTGATTATTTACAAAATTCCAGAAAAATACTGTTTATTTCAATTATTACTTATAAGTCTTTTTAAGTTTGTATTTATGTTAATGTCTACCAAAGATAGTAATAAGTTTAATGAAATGCATTTTATTTGTAATATAAAATTTATATTTGTAAAACTAATTGCAGACTCAATGACAGTTTACATAAGCAGAATAAACGCCGTAATGACATATTGCTATGGGTAGAAAATTTTTATCATTTAATCTGCTATACTACACACCTAAATGTTTTGAGAGCTCTTTCTAACAACATCAAAACAAAAAGGGCTTTTTCCTTTTATAATTTTTAAATTGAAAATCTATCATAGTTATTACAATAATAAGAACAATAAAAAAAAACAAAAAAAAACAATGATAAACGAGTACAATTAAATTAATTAAGACAATGATTGATAAGAAAAAGTGTCACTCAAACAGATATCTGATCAAATTATTATTAAATAATAATAATAACAACATTAACTATACTTTAAATATAATTTTATAAAGAATATAAAATTATGAAGTATAGATATTATATATATACTAGCAGTAAGCAACCCGTTATACGGGTTATTAGCAATTAAATCATTGCTTATTGTTAACGACAAAAAAAATAGTACATTAACATCGTTAAGTTTTTTTTTAAATCTGTTACACACAACAGGTACCATAAAAAAAAAGCCAAGTAAAGCCAGCCAACACCTAGAAAAAGAAATGAAAAATAACTACAATTTTTATTTACAAAAGTATCATTTGCATTTTATTGTTAGTAGAATATAACAGAAAATAATATTACAGAAAATATAAAGAATTAAAAAAATAGCTATTAACACAAAACACAGAAACAATAGCGCATATCATAAGATATTTGTAAGCACACATTAAAGACATTACTATGTCTCTCCAAAATAATTAAAAACGAAAAGGTTATGAAAAGGCAAGACAACTTAACGTAAAAATGGCTAAATAACACCACAAATTAATAAGATGTTTTATCAACTAAAATACTTGAACTAAAAAGATTTTACTTGTTTCAATATTGAACAATTATGGTTAAACAATTTGAATTATTATATCATAAAATAGCAAGCAACTCGTAAAATTTGTTATATACATGGTCATTATCAATTATGGTATTAAGAAATACGTAAGAGCTCAGTTATTACATGTTTTATTGATGCTCAGTAGTATAAAAAATGGGTTGTAGGCCAAGATTTTTCAGCTATATCCCTAACTATAAACTCATATTATATTTCAACTATAAACTTATCTATATTCTCATAAGCCATTTCAATCATTTTAAAATATATGAATAGATTAATATGTTATGGTTACAAACTCTAAGCTAAAATTTTTTGTAATTTTAAATCAATTTTTCAAACTTATCAATTCTTTATTATCAACCCATGAGTTGAACAAATCAGGATACTCATACCACTTTAGAAATGATTTGTTTTTAAGTTTACGAATAACTTTTTCAATCCTAAATATGTTTTGATCAGTTTTTTGCATTTCATGTTCATAAAAAGTACCTTGAATTTCTTCACTATTATCGTCAGTTATTTTATACGTTGGTGGATCTATGAACTGAATCTGTGACACTGTAAAAACTTCTTCAGTCCATCTCGGTGTGTATCCTTTTTCAAACGTTCCTTTCTTTTTAGTTATCCTAACTCAATCACCAATTGAAAACTTTGGTTTAGGTCTTTCAGACCCATATGAACTTACAGACTCTGATCGTACATTTCCATTTAGATTTAAACAAACAATATTTTCATTCTTTTTATCGCTAGCTTCAACTGGTGTCATTTAATTGAAGAATGCTTTGTGTTGTTGTATTTATTTACCATTTCATCTAAAACGTCAATATATTTTCTTGTAGAATTAGCTGAAAAGTACTTAAACATTTTATTTTTTATTGTTCTATTCCAACGTTCAACTACACAACTTTTTTCTTCATTTTCAGTTGAATATAACTCAACACCAAGCGCTTTAATATGCTTATTATAAAATTCTAAGCCTTTATCTACCCACATTTTTTGACACTTTCTTTCTTTACCTTCGGATCCATGGAAATTTGAAGAATTTTTAAAGATTTTATTTAAAGCAGCAACATCAACTCCAGTTTTACTTTTCAATGGAACAATCCATCCATACTTAGAAAAAACATCTATCACCATTAATAAGTATTTATACCGTCATTGAATTTGGAAGAAGATTTCATGTCAACTAAATCAGCAGCCCATACTTCATCGATTCCATTTACAATAACTTTTCTTTTTCTGAAATGTTTTACAACTGGTCTGTGAAGTTTGTTTACAAGTTTGTGTGTCCATTTCAGGTCTTTCAGACCTATATGATTTAGATCATTCGGATCCATAAGATTTACTTCTTTATCCTCTTTTTTTTTACTGATCTTTGGTAGTTTTTTTGAGTAGTTTTAGTTTCAACACCTAATTTTATAGCATCCATTTCTTCGATTATAATTTTATCAGCTAAATTTCTTTTTGACGTGTCATCGAAGTATTTGTAAGCAAGATCGTGATGGTAAGCTGCAATATCAACTCTATCTATAGGTTTACTCCATTCTTTATATGCGTCACTAGAAGTTAGTCGTTCATCTAAATTAGTACCAGGACCTGCAAAGTTCATTCCAGGTAAATGCATTTCACCTGGAAACTTCGACCATGGTAGTTTTATTTTACGTGTTGTTGAATTAATCGAACTCACTAAATCTCCTCCTGTTTTTGATGATAGAAATTGAGTTTTTATTTTTCCGCAAATAGCGCAAGTTCCACGTTGCATATTTCTATTGTTTTTACTCACAGCATTTTGCAAGTTTAGTGAATTTGTTTTGTTTCTACATTTAACGCAGAACATTTTTATACATAGAAAAAAATGTATAGTATTTTTTTATAAAAAAATGAAAATCTTAAATATATAAAATGAATATTATAGATTTGTCATGGAATGCGAATAACAATAAGAGAAATAATAATAAGTTGTTTCCTAAGAGTATAAGAGGAATTATTGTTGGAAAGTCAGATTGTGGAAAAACTACTTTATTATTGAATTTACTGAGACCTGGTTGGTTAGACTATAATAATTTACAAGTTTTTGGAAAATCTCTTTTTCAACCAGAATACAAAATATTAAAACAATATTTTGAAAAAAATTGCCAATAGAAATTATTCTTGAACTATTTAAGCTACAAGACCAAATAGAAAAATTAAATGCAAACCCTGCGCTTATATTTGAAGACATTTCAAAAAATTTAAATGAGAATACAGATATGGAGTGTAAGTTTTTTGAAACAGCAGAAGATGTGCCAGATCCTCAAGATCTTGATTTTCATAAGAATAATTTGATGATTTTTGATGATTTACAATTAACAAAGCAAAATAAGTGTGAATAATATTATACAAGAGAAAGACATAGTAATGTAGATTGTTTCTATCTTGCACAAAATTATTTTATGTTGCCTAGGCAAACCATACGAGAAAATACAAATTTTATTTGTTTATTTCCTCAAGATTCAAAGAATTTAAATCACATTTATAATGATCATGTTTCAAGTGATATGGGAAAAGATGAGTTTAAAAATTTTTGTGAAAAAGCATGGACAGATCCTCATGGATTTGTTGTTATAGATCTATCTTCTAAAAAAGATTATGGAAAATATAGAAGAGGATTAAATTGTTTTTATATTCCAACTTGTTAAAACTAGTAGTGTAAAATTAAATATAAAAAACAAAATTGTTTTCTTCTATATAAAAAAACAAAAATGGCATATATATCAGTAAGCGGAAATAGCAGTATATTAAGAACTAAGTTTACCTCTATTATTACACTTAGAGAAGACAGAGAATATGAAACAGCTCTTGTTAGTTTAGAGACATATTACAGTTTTCCTAATATTAATTCTTCAAACAACAATTTTAGATATAGTGCAAATAATGGATCAACTTGGAAGGATATAAACATTCCAGATGGATGTTATGAAATTAATGATATAAATAAATATATCCAATCGATTATGATAGGAAACGGGGATGCAAGTTCAGGAGTTGCAAATATTACAATTGTAGGAAATAATAATGCATTAAGATTAGCTTTAACTATTGCAGCTGGTTATAAAGTTGATTTTACAACTTCAAATTCAATTAGAACTGTTTTTGGTTTTGAAAGTGGGATATATTCAGCAGGCTACAATATATCAACTAATATACAATATATCAACTAATATAGTAAACACATTAAATGTTAATAGTATAAGAGTAACAAATGATTTTATAGGATCATCGTATGTAAATGGAGTAACTAATAACGTTATATATTCATTCCCAAGTGTATGTCCTAGATATAAAATTGTTCAAGAGCCGTATAACTTAATTTATTTACCAGTAATACTAAATAAAATATCAAGAATGGAAAATAAATTGCTCGATCAAGATGGAAATCTTTTAAAGTTACGAGGAGAAAAAGTAACTATTACATTTCATATAAAAGAAGTATATTAAGTCGTTAAATAATTTTTGGTAATTTATTTAAATTACTTTTTCGTAATTTTTTTAAAAATAATTTTATATGTATATAAAAATGAGTAAATATACTAATATTAAAATAAATATTTCAGAGGGACAATTGAAAAAAATTAAAAAAGCGATTGATGAAGGTGGTTATGGAGCTAGTATTAAATTATCCCATTCAGATCTTAATGGTGATCATGTATTAGCTGTAACAAAAAGGAATTGAATAAAATTAAGAAAGCATATGAAAATGGTACTGGTGTAATAATTAATTTAAGTAAAGCGCAACACATTCACAATTCTAAAATAGAGGGTGGATTTCTTGGAGCACTATTACCTTTCCTCGGTACAGCTGGAAGATTTTATTATCAAGCGTTGCTCCAGCTCTTGCAACATGTTTATTAACAGGAGTAGGTTCAGCAGCTGGATCAGCTATGGTTGATAAAATTGCTGAAAGGGGTGTTGTGTACTAAAAAGAATGGACAAGGATTTAAAATGACTGCTGCAGAAAATGGTTTATATTTGAGACCATGGAGTAAAGAAGGTTCTGTAGGTGATGGATTGTACTTACGTAGTGGAAATGGATATACATCAACAGGTGAAGGTTTATTATTAGGACCAAATTCACCATATTCCATTCCAATATTCCATTCTTGAACTTGCTTCTGTGATTTCTAGAAACTTTTTTATATTGCTTATAAAAAGAAATGCCAAGAAATAATCCGCCAATGCATAAATTTATAAACAAATATATACCAGATAAACCATATGAACTAGATGAACCTACAAAAATACTTCTTCACAAAAATTTTGGAGCATCCTTTAGTATTAATAAATGATAATAAATATCAAATATTTGCACAAGTTTGGTCTAGTAATTAATGAAGGTGTTGCGTTAGTTTCATTAAAAGCAGAACTTAAATTAAAAATGTTAAGTTTACAAAACTCTGTAGTATCAGAAACTGTTGATGATATTGTAGTAAATGTTGTTAATAATTCTGATTCTGATCTATTGATTAAAAATGGAGATGTTTATGTTTTGTGAACTTATTGTAAATATTTTTTTTAAAATATTTAAAAAAAAATTATTTTTACTTACTAAAGTGGAGTTTAATTGCAAAAAGCTGTGTTATAATATTTATTGAGATATACCAAATGCACAGAGTGCAAATGATAAAACTTTCAATAAAATATATTCAAATCTTCCAAGTACCCCTAATGAAGAAAATAAGATTATTAGTGCACATATATATTGCCCAAACACAATTAGTGAGATTCAAAAAGAAATAGAGAGTGAGAGAGGAAAGAGAAATAGAGCTGTAAAAATAATTTCAACAATTGATAATTCATTACTAGCAAGCACTATAGCACTTGAAACTATTGGAATTGGCTTTTTAACAACAATAATTGCAGCACCAGTAGCTATCGTATGTGAAGGTGCAGCATTAGGAGCAGGTGTTTTATCATTAATAGGAGGGCAAGTTAATAAAAAATTAAATTTAAAAGCAAAAAAGCATGAAAAGTTTAAAGTACTCGCTGATTCAAAACTAAATACAATAAGTGAATATATTTCTAAAGCTTTAGTAGATGGAAGTATAGACGACAATGAATTTAAACTAATTCTTAGTGAACTTGAAAAATTTAAAACCATGCTTGAGCAAATTATAAAAAATTGAAAAGAATTAATAAATGAACAAAATAAAGAATCACTAATTAAACAAGGAAGAGATGAAGCAATTAATATACTCAAAAACAGATTTAGTAAAAATGTAAACGACAAAACATAAAACATAAAACGTAAAACGATTTACGTTGTGTTTTTTTATCTTTATTTATAAAAAAGCAAAATGTCATTTCTAAAAATTGAATATCCTGAAAAAAGAGACAAAATTGTTAAAGAATTCTTGAAGATTAAAAAAGAATACAGCATAATGATTTATATGAAAAGATGGGTGAAACTAATTTACAGTTAGGCTTAGAAAAATTGTACAAGCCATTAATTGATAGTCAAGATGGAATAAAAGAAAACATATCTAAATTGCAAGATCAAGCTGATAAACTTGCACTCACTTTTTCAAATTATTATCCTGAAGCAAATAGAGAGATAATGATAACTGAAACTAAAGAACTATTACCATCTCATGAAGAAAATAAAAGTATGAGGCTAGGAAAAATTACAACAGATTATCTAAGAATGTATGCTAATAGTAAAAAATCTACAGATACTACATTTAGAATACATTCTAAAGATGATATATTTTATATTGGAAAAAAACCAATACATATTAATGATAATGATATAACTATTGATGATGAAACATATTATGGTACTCCTGGTTTTTGGGAGTTAATAGTAAAGTTTAATCCTGAAAAGAATTTATAAACTGAAGATGATCTTAAAAAATATAGAGATATATTAATACTGACAGATTACTTCAGACAATTACTTCTGAAAACCCATACAAACCAAAGTCGTCTCGTACTGGAAAATACAGAGAAATAACAGCTCCTATTTAGAGAGATTTAAAAAATACAAGCTATAATTCTTCCTAGTGACCCTAATACATTAATTGAAAAGCTTAAATTACGTATAGCTGCATGGAAAACAGGTAACGCTGGAGCAAGAAATGAAGCTGTTGCAATTTGTGATGAATTATTAAGACAAGGTATAATAGACGGTTCACATTATAAATTAATACAAAATAATTATAATATATCATTGCATATAAAATATAATATATAGTACATAAAAAAAATGCTAATTGTTAATAATAAGAGATATATAAAGAAACATGCTATTGGAGGAAGTGGTATATTCGAAAGTATAAAAGATTTATTTAAACGAATAAAAGCGTCAAATGTAACAAGAGTATCATCAGCTACGGTGAAGAAGTTGGCTGCTACTGATATAGGAAAAACTGCAATAACTGCTGCTAAATCAGCAGGAAAAGAACTATCAACATCAGCGATAGAAGCTGCTAGAAATGCTGCAGTTGAAAAGGGAGAATAAATAATTGATAAAACATCTTTAAAAATAGTTTCACAACCTGTTATTAATAAAAAAAGTTGATGAAATAATTTCAAATTTGGTTGCATCTAATGATCTAATGAAATCTGGATCTAAAGATCTAAAAAATAATGCAGATGAGGTAACAACAAATATAAATAAAATAATGATGGGGTCTGCAATAAGATCAGTAAAAAAAGTATCAAATAAAAATGCTATAAGAATAGAAGATCTAGTTAAAAAAGGACGCGGCCTTCGACTTGCGTAGGGTCTCAATGAGCTATGGCTTAGCTAAATTACATTTACGCGTAGACTTGTTAAATTTTTTATATAATTTTTAAGAATTGTCAATCAAAAAAAATAATTTTTATATTGCATATAAAAAAATAAAATGACAACTTCCGAAGTATTAAATTTTACAGAAAAGCCAATTGTACATAATGGAATTGAAAGATTTGAGAAATATCAAAATGAACCAATTAATGGTGCAAATTTAAATTCTGGAGAAATAAAAATCAACATTGAACAAAAAGATTTCTTCACACTTCCATCTAAGGCTTATCTCTTATTTGAAGGATAACTTGTTAAAGCTGATGGAACAGCTTATGCTAATGCAGATGCAGTGGCGCTTACAAATAATGGTATTATGCATTTATTCAGACAAATAAAATACGAATTATCAAACCAAATTATAGAAACTGTTTTTTACCCAGGTCAAGCAACTACAATGTTAGGAATGCTTAAACACTCAAATGACTTTCAAGTATCGCAAGGATTAAATCAATTGTGGTATAAAGACAATACAGCAACAGCAGTACTTGCTGATAACCAAGGGTTTGCAACAAGACAAGGATACCTAATTCAGAAACCAACTACAAAAGGAACATAATCATTTCGCGTACCTTTATGGCACATTTTTGGATTCTGTGATGATTACAAAAAAGTTACTTATGGACTTAAACATACAATAACTCTTGTAAGACAAAGTGATGATGACGTAATTTTAAAGCTTGCTGGTGTAGCTGCAGGAAAAGTTAATCTTAATAAAATATCGTTGTTTATGCCACATGTGTTACCAGCAGATGTAGAAAGGTTTAAACTTTAATGAACAAATCGAAAAAAAAGTGAAACTTTCATAAAGTTTTCGAGCGCGTCAGTGTGATATTTTAGCTGTTACACAAGCTAATTCATTTTCTTGGGGGTTGAGCGTAAAGTCATCTCCTAATAACTCAAGATACATTATTGTCGGATTTCAAACAAGTAAGAGTGGAGATCAAAGTGCTAATCCTTTAACATTCGATCATAGTGACTTGAAAAATATGTACATTTTGCTTAATAATCAAGAAAGATATCCTGCTGTTGATTATAACTTGTCATTCCCAAATCAGCAAATTTCAAGAGTTTATTTAGAAGCAGCTTTGTTTAATGAAAATTTTTATGTAACGACTGAAATGATCGCACAATGCAATATGACTTCTTCTGACTATAAAGATTTAACCCACTCTTTGTTTTTAATATTAGCAATCAAGCAGAAAGATTAATATCATCAACAATAGATGCAAAAATTATAGCAACATTTAATACAGCTGTTTCAGCAGGTACTATGGTATAAGCTGTTGTATTATCTCCTAGAGTGATAGAACTTCAATCCGACGGGAATATGGTATAAGCTGTTGGGTACTTCAATCCGACGGGTACTATGGTATAAGCTGTTGTATTATCTCATAGAGTGATAGAACTTCAATCCTACGGGAATAAATTGAATTTTGTTTATTAAATTTTTGTAAATTAAATTTTTTTGAAAATTAATTAAATTTTTTTCTTTATATAATAAAAATGTATTATACAAGAGAAAACTTGCAGAAGTTGTTAAAAGAAAATAACATTTGACAAACATCTAAAAATTATGTCACATTGTTAATGATTGCTGTAGATAATGGGTTGACAAATAAAGAATCAATCATGTCAAAAGCAACAGAAGCAAAAGACAAGTTGGAAGACCTAGAATACATCCAGTAAAAGAAGAGAAAAAAGAAATAGATCCAAAATATGAAAGATTAAAAACAATTAAGAAAAAACCAGTCACTATTAAATTAACAAACATAGAAACAGGAGAAGAAACAGTATATAAATCCTTATATTGTGCTATGCGTGGAACTGGGCATGGATATAGATATCTTGAATTGCGTGATGGGAAGATTGATAATGGTTATTAAGATTGAAATATTAAATTATGAAAAATTAAACTTTGAAAAATTAAAAAAAAAAAATCTTGATATATAAAAAATGGGATATAATAAAAATCCAAATGCGATTGAAATATTAAAAAACAATTTAGATAAAGTTAATTGGTGGCAATTATCTAAAAATCCAAATGCAATTGAACTGTTAAAAGTTAATTTAGATAAAGTAAACTGGCGGCGAATATCTTCAATTCCAAATGCAATTGAACTATTAAAAGATAATTTAGATAAAGTAAACTGGGATAATATATCTGAAAATCCAAATGCAATTGAACTGTTAAAAAACAATTTAGATAAAGTTAATTGGTCTAGAAATCCAAATGCGAATAAAATATTAAAAAACAATTTAGATAAAGTAGATTGGTATTGTTTATCTTCAAATCCAAATGCAATTGAAATATTAAAAGATAATTTAGATAAAGTTAATTGAATTATGTTATCTCAAAATCCAAATGGAATTGTAATATTAAAAGATAATTTAGATAAAGTAAAATGGGAATGGTTATTTAAAAATCAAAATGCGATCTTTGAACATCAATAAATCCAAATACACTTTGTTCCATCGTCTTCATAAAAAACAAGATATTATATTAAAACTTCCTGATCTTTTTATTGATAACGCATTATTAAAAAGAGAGCAATCAATAAAATTTTTAGGTGTGGTTCTGGATGAAAATTTAACCTGGAGGGACCACATAGGTCTAATTGAAAATAAATTATCAAAAAATATAGGTGTTCTGTATAAAGCCAAGCAGTTTTTAAATCTATCTTGTTTAAAAACTTATATTTTTCTTTAATTCATTGCTACTTAAATTATGCAAACGTTGCTTGGTGCAGCACAAACGCAACAAAAGTAAAAAAACTGTTTAGTAAACAAAAACAGGCTTTAAGGATAATTAAAAACGTAGACCGTTTCTCTCACACTCAAACATTATTTAATAAACTTAATATTCTAAATGTATATAAACTAAACCTTTACCATATTCTTATCTTCATGTTTAAACTTGATAAAAAAATATCACCAATGT
This sequence comes from Hydra vulgaris, assembly GCF_038396675.1. Lineage (NCBI taxonomy): Eukaryota > Metazoa > Cnidaria > Hydrozoa > Anthoathecata > Hydridae > Hydra > Hydra vulgaris. The sequence continues at coordinate 50,121 of NC_088931.1, forward strand.
TATTTAATTCACTTTTTGAAAAAATAAACCACATATACCCTACCAGATTTTCAAAAAACAATTACATTCAATCCAAAACACATTATTCAGCAACCAAATTCTCAATTGCTAACCGAGGTCCTAAGCTGTGGAATACAATATTAAATAATGAGCTGAAATCTAATTATTCTTTAAACCAGTTTAAAACAAAACTTAAGCAATTACTGATGATACATGAAAATGAATTAAAGTTCTTCTAAAAAGCTTTTTAAACTAGCAAACAAAAGCAAAAATTAACCTACTAATTACTCTTTAATATTATATTTAATATTCTAAACAATAGCCTGCTATTGTAAATGTATTTCTTATCTTATAAGTTTTGAATTTACAAACGATTTTTTTAAGTTTTATTATATGAAATACTAATTACTAAAACTATATTGTAAAATTTTATAATTTCAATTTTTATTAAAAAAAGTTATTGTAATATCATCTTATTTTACTAATCAGTTCTTAAATATAAATACTCTTTGAATTACTAAATATTTTAAACGTTATATATTTTATTTTTTGCATTTTGTTAAAACATTTTATTTGATGAATATGCATTTTTTTGGGGGGGGGGGCTTAATGATAAGATGAATTTTGTCTTCTTCAAGCCCCAGTCATGTAAATATTTGTTTTTATAAATTACGAGTGTAAATTATTTTCAATCGGCAAATACAATACTAAAAAAAAAAAAAAAAAAAAAAAAATTGAATTATTATCTTACATATATAAAAATTCTTATGGATACTGAGTATCTACTTGATGATCCTAATCCAGATAAAACATCTTCAGAAATTTTGACTCCAACACATTTTGTATATAGAACATTGACAATTACAAAAGAGCAAGAGATTGCAAAATATCGAAATATTACTTATTATTGTAAAATACGAGGATGGGGATGCATTTAAATTTCATATGAAACTTTACATATGAAATATTGACAAGAAAAAATATTATGAAAAGTGATATAAAGAAATTTTTTCTATAAAAAAAGTCTTGAATATATAAAAATGAAATATAAAACGGTAAAAGAATTAAAACAAATTGCTAAAGAGCGAAACATTAAATATTATTCTAGAATGAGAAAAAAAGAATTATTAGAAGCGTTATCGCACACACTGATGCAATCAGTCGAACAGACGGATAAGAAGTATCTACTAGATGATCCTATTCCAGATATATCATCTTCAATTTTAACTCCTACACCTTAAATTGCAACTAATACATCAGTATCTAAAAAAGAATCGAACAATTCCATTGCAAATTGGATTATGTCTTTTGTTCTTGATAAAATTAAAATATCAGCTAATGAAAAGATTGAAGCATTAAAATCTAAAGTAGTTGAGTTGTATAATAAGTTTTACAAAAAACCAGTAGAATTTAAAATAAATTAAGTAGAATTTAAATAAGTTTTACAAAAAACAAGTTTTAAATTAAATTTAAAAAGAATTTAAATTAAAGAAATCAGCTATAAAAAATGTAGCAAAACAATTTACAGTGAAAGGGATAGAAGGGATAGAAGGGATAGAAGGCATAGAAGGTTACGATGCTTTATCTTTCATAAATGCTGCTAAAAATAGCGCCATTAAAGTACTAAACGAAAATAGATATTCAAAGGTTTATATAGCTCTCACTTGTGTAATGAAGCGTACTGATATTAAAACAGAAGAAACTATAATCACATCGGCTCCATTTAAACGAGTAATCAGGTTGTATTAGAAACAACAGATTTAGATGAGTTTAATGAAATATCAAAGCAGAAAATTTTAGAATCATTATCATTATATCAACAAGCAGGATCAGGTTGGAGTTTTGTTTCAGTTGAAAAGATGGATATAAATATTATTGAGTATAATCCTATTAAAGCTAAATCATATATTCCACTTGATAAAAATTTAGCAACTAAAAAAGCAACAATTAATTTAAAGAATGAAGATAATCAATGTTTTAAGTGGTGCGTCACAAGAGCATTAAATCCAATAGATAATCATCCTGAAAGAGTAGATAAAGAGCTTAAATATTGAAAAGATAAACTGGGATAAAATAGACTTTCCAGTATCATTAAATCAAATTACACAATTTGAGAAGAACAATCAAGATATCAGTGTCAATGTATATGGTTATGAAAATTCATAAGTTCATATTTTGAACGTATCAAAGAATAGTGATCGCAAACATTTAATATATTTACTATTAATATTAAATAGTGAAACTAATTCTTATGGATCCGAAGGATCTAATCATTACTGCTTAATAAAAAATTTAGGCAGATTACTTTCATCACAAACATCTAGACAAAATAGTAATGTGTATTATTGTAGAAATTGTTTGTTAGGTTTTAATTCTGAAGAATAATTATCTAATCATATAACGTATTGTGAAACACATGATTCAGTACGTATCGAACTTCCACCACCAAATTCAACAATGCAATTTACTAGCCACAATAAATCAATGAGAGTTCCGTTTGTAGTATATGCAGAATTTGAATCTTATACTAAACAATATCAGAAACATATTCCAAGTTCATCCTGTTACTATATTAAATGTTTTGATGAAAGTTTTTATCAAAGCAGTCCAGTCACAGTTGCTGCAAGTAGTGAAACTGATGATGTTGCACAAATTTTTGTTGATAGTTTACAAGAAGATATCATAAAAATTTGTGGTATGATTAAATTTCCAAAAAAAATGATATTTACTACTGAAAATAAGCATGATTTTAATGCAGCAACAGAATGTCACATTTGTAGAGAAAAACTTGGAAAAGATAAAGTACGTGACCATTGTCATATTACTGGAAAATTAAAAGTGCGGTTCATTAAAATTGTAACTTAAATTATAAAATTCCAGAATTCTTTCTAGTACCATTTCATAATTTATCTGGCTATGATTCTCACTTATTTATAAAGAAATTATCAGGAGGAAAATTGAGTTGTATTCCAAACAATGAAGAAAAGTATATTAGCTTTTCTAGAGAAATTAAAATCGATGAGTATATTAAAGAGGGAAAGAAATTTGAAGTTAAACGTGAACTTCGTTTCTTAGATAGTTAAAGATTTATGCCTTCTAGTTTAGATGCTTTATCAAATAATTTAGCAAAAGACCAGTGCAAAAATATCGGAAAATTATATTCAAAGAAAAAATTAGATATATTACTCAGAAAAGGTGTGTATACTCATATGATTGGGTTGATTCTATTAATAGATTTAATGAGACACAATTACCACCAAAAGAATCATTCTTTTCAAAATTAAACGACGAAGATATTAGTGATGATGATTACTCACATGCACAAAATGTATGGAATGAGTTTAATTGCAAAACATTAGAGATTATCATGACTTGTACAATGTTTCATGCTTTTACTAGCTGACGTCTTTGAAAATTTTAGAGATGTTTGTATGAAATGTTATAAATTAGATCCTGCTTGGTATTGTACATCACCAGGATAAGCTTGGGATGCCGCATTGAAGATAACAAAAATAAAATTAGAATTGCTAAGTGATTACGATATGATACTAATGATAAAGAAAGGTATAAGAGGTGGAATTAACATGATATCGAATAGATTAGGAACATCTAATAATAAGTACATGGGTGATGAGTATGATCAAAGCAAACTTTTAACATTCATACAATATTTAGATGCTAATAATTTATATGGATGGGGGATGAGTAAACCACTTCCAACACATGGTTTTAAATAGATGGATGAAAATGAAATAGAAAACTAGAAATCAATTTCATGTATACTAGAGGTAGATTTAGATTAACCTGAATATCTACATGATGAACATAACGATTATCCACTTGCACCTTAAAGGATATATATTGATAAAGTTGAAAAATTAGTGCCTAACTTGAATAATAAGAAAAAGTATATAGTACATTATGAAAATCTAAAACTTTATGAAAGATTAGGATTAAAGATTACTAAAATTCATAGAGGCATAAAGTTTGAAGAAAGAGCATGGCTCAATGAAAACATTGAACTAAATACAAACCTTAGAACTAAAGCAACGAATGATTTTAAAAAAGAGTTTTTTAAACTCATGAACAATTCAGTATTTGGAAAAACAATGGAGAATGTTGAAAACAGAGTTGATATTAGATTAGTAACAGACAGAAATGAAGCTATTAAGTTAGCATCAAAACCGAACTTTGAAAGTAGAACAATATTTGATGAAAACTTAATCGCAATTCATATGAAAAGAACAAAATTAAAATATGCTAAACCAATTTACTTAGGAATGTGTATATTAGATTTGAGCAAAACTCTAATGTATGAATTTCATTATGATTACATAAAGAAAAAATATGCTGATCGAGCAAAACCAATACTCACAGATACAGATTCTTTAGCATACGAAACTAAAACAGAAGACTTTTATTCCGATATTTCTAAAGATATTGAAAGCAAATTTGATACAAGTGAGTTTAACCCAAAACACCCAGCAATTAATAATGTAGGCTTTAAAGTTAGTGTTAATAAGTAAGTAATGGGAATGTTTAAAGATAAGACTGGAGGAGCACAAATTGAAGAATTTGTACGACTCAGATCAAAGTTGTATTCTTACAAAGTACACGGAAAAGATAACAAAAAATGTAAAGGAGTAAAGAAAAATGTTGTTAAAAAGTATATAACACATGAAGATTACAAACATTGTTTATTAAGTAAGAGGAATTATATTAGGAAAATGAATGTAATAAGATCCCATTTACATGAACTTTACACAGAAGAGATCAATAAAATAGCATTAAGCGCAGAAGATTATAAAAGAGTTATTTTAGAACATGGCATACACCCATTAGCATACGAACACTACAAACTAAAAGAAAATGATATATAGGTCAAACAGGCAAAAAGGTAAATAAAGAAGTCAAAGATCCCATTGGGTGGAAGCAGCAAAAAAACTAAAAATAAAACATTTTAGAGGTGTATTTGTAAGAGATTACCTAATTCTTATGGATCCAAAGGATCTAAAAATACACAAAGAAAAGAATGTGGAATTTTAAATACAGGAGATTCAAGTACACAGGGATTTCACTGGATTTGCTGATACAAAGACGAAGATAAAAAACTAAGTTTCGACTCTTATGGACTACCACCGCCGGTTAAAATTTTTAATTATTTAAAAAGTCCTGTTCATTATAATAGTGAAAAAGCTCAATTTGGAAATACCTCATTCTGTGGACACTAGTGTTTATATGTTTAAAAAAAACTAGATGAAGCATTCCATATAAGGCCGGATTTGAGATTTGTAGAGATAGAGAATAGAGTTCGAAGTAAGAAAGTGACGAGCTCGATAAAGAGATGCATCCTTAGCAGATGCTAGTTTTGCAACTGATTTGATATATGGTTTCCAAGAAAGATTGGAAGTAAGAGTTATTCCTAGAAGATGAAGAGTAGATGACTCATCAAGTACATCACCGTTCATAAATATAGGAAGATCTAATTTATTGCGATAACGATTAGCTGAAAAAAATTGATTTTTATCTGAATTAAAGTTCACCAGCCACAGTGAGCCCCATGCTGTAGCAGAAAAAAGATCATTTTCAAGGTCAAATGCCCCTCCAAGCAATTAGAGAGTGTTGGTTTCTTGTCACGACAAGAATAAATGGTAGTATCATCAGCAAACAATGCCACCTTAGATGTGAGAATATCTGAAAGATCGTTAATGTAAATTAAAAAGAGTATTGGGCCAGGGATAGAACCTTGAGGATCCCCTGAAGTTACAGAAAAGGAAGAATAGTGCTGTCCATCGAGGACGACTTTTATACTACGGTTGGAAAAGAAGGATTCAACAATCATAAAGAAAGCTTATGGAGAAGATCAGCATGCTAAACTTTATCAAAAGCTTTTAAAATGTCAAGAGCGATGGTCTTAACCTCTCCACCTTTATCTAATGCACGATAAAACCTATCAGATATTACTGTTAGCAAATCAGCTGTAGAACGAGAAGATCGAAATCCATATTGATGGTCAGAAAGTAAGTTATTAGATTCAAGATGAGAAACTAAGTGTTTGTTAATTAAAGATTCAAAAACCTTGCTTATGATAGGAAGAAGACTAATGAGACGGTAGTTAGACGAATCAGATCGCTCCTTAGAATTTTTGAAGATGGGGATAACAGATGCCGCTTTCCAGTAGGCTGGAAAACAAGACTCTGATAAGCACTTGTTGAATAGTTTTGGGAGTATAGATGACAGCTCCGGAGAACACTTCTGCAAGACAATAATAGGTATGTTGTCTGGGCCACAAGCTGTAGAAGAGTCTAGGCAGGAAATCACTTTAGATGCAGAAACTGGAGTGATATGAATGTCAAGCGATGGATCAACCTGTTTGTTGGCAATATCAGGTAGAACGCGACTAGTGGAAGAGATGACATTGATGAAAAGTTTTTAGCAAACAATTCAGCTCTGTCTTTAGATGAGGTGACAAAGTCTGAACCATTCAAGATAGGTAAAATTAAAGATGTGCCCTTATTATTGCTATTAGTAAAGAATCTCCGGAAGTCACGAGAGCCTAAATTTTGAGATTAGATACGAAATTTCATGACCTGAGAATAGCGGGTTTTTGGCGTTATACAAAACCCTTTCACAATTGTTTCTAGCAATAATAAACAGACGTCTGTTTTCTAGAGAATTGTTTTGCTAATAAATATGGATATAACGGTTTCAATTGGCAATTGCAGCTGCACAGTGTGGGGAAACCAGGGAGAAGAGTGAGGCTTGACCTGGATTCGTAGAGAGGGAATAAAAGATTCCATGCCAGCCTGAATCCACGAAGTTATGTAAGAAGCACATTTGTCGACAGGAAGATGAAAGATTTTTACCCAAGGGCCATCAAGAAGAAAATCACGGAAAGAATCTCATTCAGCTTTACTGTAGTTGTTAGAGGTTCGATAATAGGGGGATTCAGGTGATAAAGAAAAATGAAATATTAGTTTTAGAGAGATCAAACTGTGATCAGAAGCACCTAAGGGTGAATGTGGAGAAACTGAGCACTGACTAGGATCGGAAACAAGACATAAGTCGAGTAGAGAAGGTAAATGATTCTGATTGTATGGAAAGCGAGTTGGAAAGTTGATTATTTAAGTTAGGGATTGAGAAAGGCAAAAGTTGTGGGCTTTAATGCCTGCAGACTCAGTGACACTAGAGCTAAGCCATTCAGAGTGGTGAGCATTAAAGTCACCAACAACAACTATATTAGCTGATGGATAAAGAGAGAGGGCTTGGTCAATATGATCAGTAATAACATCAAAAAGAGTGCAGCCTCGAGATGAGGAGAGCAATATAGAACATAGAGAAAGGCAATAGAGTGAAGTGGTGCTAAGCGAAAGCACATGAAACAATAGTCTGTGGATTTAAACCTAGTTTTATGAAAAAAGGGTTGAATTCTTCCGAATGTAAATGCCCAGGCCAAGCATGTGACTATTTGAGTCTTTACGAATTAAAGGAAGATAACCATCAACACTAAGATCACAAGATAAGACAGCTGAACTCAAATTAGTCTCACAAAGAGCACGTAGGTCTGGTGAACTTTGAAAGAGATAAGACTCAACAGAAGAAAAGTTACTTCGAAGACCACGAATATTAGTGAATGATAGACTCAGAGAACTTGGTGATGATATATTTTTATCAAGACACCATCTCTAGCCTTTATTTAAACAAGAGCCCTAAGGCAGGGGTGTTTTAAGTCGGAGTTGGCATTCCCTAGCCTTTGGCTAAAAAGGCGTATTCTACAAGGCAGCAGGACATGAAGCAGATTGTACTTGGTTACATGTTAGCAGTAGCAGGATAACCTGATCTGACAGATTATGCTCAAATATTTTAAGACAAAAGAAAAGCAGAAAGTGCTTAAAATCATGACTTAGCCTTCACAATCACCTGATATAAACCCTATAGAGAAACTATGGGATAAGTTAGACAGAAGGTTACGCATAACGTTCCCAACTATTATAAATTGTCCTTGGAAATGTTGAGAAACCTGGAAAAATTTAAATTTTGAAACGTTAGATAAGTTACTCTCTCGAATGCTAAACCTCTGTAAGCCTGTTACCGGCACTAAAGGTGGTCATATTGATGAGAGTAAAATCTTGTTAAATTATTAAATTATAATATTGTTGAGAATTTTTTTTATAGACAATTCACACACTGACCAAAGATTATATAACTAAATTATTGATACAAACTTAACCTTAATGAGTCAGGAATAATACCAAATTCAAGTTTAACATGCCTTATTGTCTAGTCTAACATGCCATATTCAAGTTTAGCATGCCTTGGATTAAAAGATCAGACTATTTCACCAAGTACAGATTCTGATGCAACAACGGTTTTTGTACAATCTTCTGGTCCTGGTATTCTCAGAAATCTACTCTCGATAATCCTAAGGCAGGTGAAGTTTATGTAATACAAGTGAATCATGGAAAAGGTTAGGCCTCAATATTTCAGTATACTTTTATAATATTTGTATTTTGTAAATATATTTGTATACTAAAATAGCATAATGTATAGAGATAAAGAATAGAATTAGGAGTAATAAACTAGCAAGCATGATAAAGAGATACAACCTTATCAGTACCAAAAAATCATAGAACTTACATCAATGAGGACCTCAAATGTATTATTAATTAGTATAATTACCCGACAAAAAGTTAATAACATTATAACAATAACATTGTTGATTTAACAATAAACACAGAGTAATTACTACCTAGGTAGCAATAAATTTAGTAAAAAGTTTTATAAAAAATTTAGTAAAAAAAGTAAAAAAGTAAAATGTAAATTACTACCTCGTTAGCAATAAATTGATAATAAACTTAGATTAAGGTATTAGTTAACTTTATTATCAATCTTAATTAATTTATTGTCAATATCATTATTTAATTTATTTTAAATAATATTGCATATATGTTCAACATAAATATTATTTATTAATATGTTATCGTTCTAACTTTATCATCAATCTAAATTTATTACTATATCAGTCTTAAACGTTCCACTAATACATCAAACTTTGCCATTTTTAAATTGACCAATTTGCTCGCTTAATTGTTTATTTTAAAATAAATATGTTTTATGACAAATGACCTCATGTCACTATGTAACTAGCATGAGTGCAGTTTTTGCCTTCATGCTACGCACAATTTGTGACATAAGGGCAGATTCGTAAGATGAGAGCATTCCGTGCAACATAATATTGTTACATGGGCAATATTGTAACATGAAGGCAAAATTCGTAGCACCAGAGGTAGGCAATTCATAAAATGAGAGCAACCAAGATTACTACTACTACTACTACTACTACTACTACTACTACTACTACTACTACTACTACTACTACTACTACTACTACTACTACTACTACTACTAAAAAAAAGATATTAAATTGATGAATTCCAATAAATTTTGCAATCTCCACCTTTTTGCCTGCCATATCTATTTTTATTTTATACTGTGGAACCTTTTAACTGAACAATTGACGGGTTGTTAAACCATGTTTTGGTGATTCTGGCTATACTTGCTCTTTTTAATTCATACAAAAGTTTAAATTCTCCTTATTTGTTGCCAAGTGATGTTGCATGTAAATATTGTGGTTGTTTATTGTATATGCAATATATATGTGTGTGTGTGTGTGTGTGTGTGTGTGTGTGTGTGTGTGTGTGTGTGTGTGTGTATATATTATATATATATATATATATATATATATATATATATATATATATATATATATATATATATATATATTATATATATATATATATATATATATATATATATATATATATATATATATATATATATATATATATATATATGTAAATTATGTTAGTGTATTTTACAAATAGAGTACTCAATGTTCTTAAAGAATAGAGCAAAAATAAATTAGTAAAAAACACTTATCTAACTTTTATCTTCTACTTTAAGTTTCACCATTGCTGTATCATCAGGAAGAGTTACTAAATCTCAAAAAAATTTCAATTTATAGAAAAAAATATTTTTCAGGAAGTTATAAATTATTATAAAAAAATTTTTAATTACTATATTTTTTCTATTAAAGGAAAGTTACAGAAAGTAATTATTAAATAAATTTCTTTGGAATGGGAATAGTTTAATTTGGTTATTTGTTTTTATATTTTTTTAAGAGGTATTTATTTTCGTGCCTACATTTGGAAATTAATTCAGATTTTTTATTTAATAAATTTTCTTGATTTAAATGAGTAATAATTTCAAATTTTTCTTGCAAACATAGCATACATTTTTTGGAAATATTATTATAGGCAGGGGCAGATTTTAGAATAGACCATTGTAAATTAAAATATTTCTTTTTTTCTTTTAAATCCCAAATATATTTTGACAGCATAGTCTCTTTGGAATGTTTTTTGTGTTTAAACAATTGTTTGTGGTTGGCATAATGTTTTTTCCGATTCCCCTCGGTTAAGCCAATATATTATTTATCAGGGTTATTTTGTGAGGAAACAATGCACTTGTAAATTATATTTTTCGAAAGGCGTTTTCTATTTAGAGGACAATCTATTTTTTCTTTACAATTACAATAACCAGTGTTTTTTTCTTTTATATGTTCATTTTTATTAATTAACCCGTAGATGTGGCGTTTTATAATTCTTTCTAAATTTTTTGTACAACTATAACTTACTTTAATGGTATTTCTGTTAAAAATCTTATCTAATTTATTAGAGGGAGGAAAATGTTTGTCTACTAATTTTAGAAAAATTTTACCTATAATTGTTGAAACATTTTTTTCTAAAATTAACAATAAAAATGAATGCACATTTATACAATAAAAAAAAAAAAAAAAAAAAATTTGATATTATTGATTTTTACCCCTCAATTACAGCAGAAATTTTAGATAAAACAATAGAATTTGGAAAACCCCAGTTAGAAATTACTGAGGACACTATCCGTATAATTAAGCATTGCAGAAAAAATTTACTCTATTTTGATAAGGAAACGTGGAAGAAAAAAACCATGACATTAAATTACTCTGAGGTGCCTAATAAATAAATAATCCTAATAAACGGGGAAACATTTTAGTAAAGAATCTACAATGTTGTTAAACTTGAGGCGGTCTAAATAAAATCTGGATGAATGGGGTAAAAATTTAAATAAATATTTAATATTTGGCATCTCCGAGTACAATGTTAGTTGTTAAAAATATATAATCAAGTATAAATTCTAATCATTGATGACATTTTGGGTTGTGTTTCAAACAAATGTGATTTATTTTAATATCTAACTTGATTAAATAAGTGATCGAAGTCCTAGCTAATTATGAAGGTTTAGCGACCCTGGCAAAACAATAAGGTCACTAGGAGTTATAACCTGGAGCTCTGATATTAATTTTAATACATATACTTGTCCTATTTATCCTTTAAACTTATAATTATAGATTAGTTTATTTATGTATGCAAACATATATATATATATATATATATATATATATATATATATATATATATATATATATATATATATATATATATATATATATATATATATATATATATATATATATATATATATATCATTTATCTATTTTCCATATCTACTTTTTATAATATTATTATTTTTATTTCTTTAGTTCTACCTTGCATTATTACTTTGGTTTAGTTTGCCTACTGATGAAGTATGGTTTAAATTTAGTAAATTATCAAGATTTGAAAATTTCTTTATTGATCATATTCTAACAGTTTGTGACATGAAATCCAATTCAAAATAATTTTTTTTACGGGTAACATTTATAAAAGGTAAACTATAATGTTATCTCTATATGGTTTTAATACATTGCGTTTTTTTTGTATTGTCAAGTAACATTTTGTTTTTAAGCAATAAACATTAAATCTGCATTATCAATCAATGAAGAAGTGCTTGAATGTTTGTCAGGTGAGGTCAAAATTTATTAAAGTGCTGATCAAATTGATACTGATGACCTTAATTAAAGAAATAACTTTCCTGTTGAGTTTTTGAACACCTTAACTCATTCAGGTTTGCCACCTCATTGTTTAAAATAGAAAATTGGCCTAAGCAAATCACCTGATATAAATTGGCTAATCAGGTTTTTTTTTTTTTTGTAGAACAATCATTAAATTTCATAGAGTTTGACTCAAACAATCAATGTGTTAGGCGGATCACTTCATATAAATTAGCGAATCACGTTGTTTTTCGGTAATACAATCATTAAAATTTATAGAATTTGATTTAAACAATCAAAATATTAGGCGGATCACTTCATAAAATTTGGTGGATCACTTTATTCAAACTGGCGGCTCACGTTTTTTTGTAGAACAATCATTAAAATAAATGAGTTTGATTCAAACAATCAAAATATTACGCGGATCACTTGATATAAATTGGTGGATCACTTGATACCAATTGGCGGATCGCGTTGTTTTTTGATAGAACTATAATTATAAATTGGCGGATCACTCAATATAAATTGGCGGATCACATTGTTTTTCGTTACTACAATCATTAAAATTTATAGAGTTTGATTCAAACAATCAAATTAAAAGGCGGATCACTTGATATAAATCGGCGAATCACGTTGTTTTTTGGTAGAACTATCATTAAAATGTATAGAGTCACATTCAAACAATCAAAATATTAGGCGGATCACCTTATAAAATTTGGCGGATCACCTGATATAAATCAGCGGATCACTTTGTTATTTTGAAGAACAACCATTAAAGTTTATAGAATCTGATTCAAACAATGAAAATATTAGGCGGATCAATAAGTATAAATTGGCAGTTCATGTTGTTTCTTGGTAGAACAATCATTAAAACTAAATGAGTTTGATTCAAACAATCAAAATATTACGCGGATTACTTAATATAAATTGGCGGATTACGTTGCTTTTCGGAACTACAATCATTTAAATTTATAGGGTTTGATTCAAACAATCAGAATATAAGGCGGATCACCTTATAAAATTTGGCGGATCACTTGATATAAGTTAGCGGATCACTTTGTTTTTTTGAAGAACAACCATTAAAGTTTATAGAATCTGATTCAAACAATGAAAATATTAGGCGGATCAATAAGTATAAATTGGCAGTTCATGTTGTTTCTTGGTAGAACAATCATTAAAACTAAATGAGTTTGATTCAAACAATCAAAATATTACGCGGATTACTTAATATAAATTGGCGGATTACGTTGCTTTTCGGAACTACAATCATTTAAATTTATAGGGTTTGATTCAAACAATCAGAATATAAGGCGGATCACCTTATAAAATTTGGCGGATCACTTGATATAAGTTAGCGGATCACTTTGTTTTTTTGAAGAACAACCATTAAAGTTTATAGAATCTGATTCAAACAATGAAAATATTAGGCGGATCAATAAGTATAAATTGGCAGTTCATGTTGTTTCTTGGTAGAACAATCATTAAAACTAAATGAGTTTGATTCAAACAATCAAAATATTACGCGGATTACTTAATATAAATTGGCGGATTACGTTGCTTTTCGGAACTACAATCATTTAAATTTATAGAGTTTGATTCAAACAATCAGAATATTAGGCGGATCACCTTATAAAATTTGGCGGATCACTTGATATAAGTTAGCGGATCACTTTGTTTTTTTGAAGAACAACCATTAAAGTTTATAGAATCTGATTCAAACAATGAAAATATTAGGCGGATCAATAAGTATAAATTGGCAGTTCATGTTGTTTCTTGGTAGAACAATCATTAAAACTAAATGAGTTTGATTCAAACAATCAAAATATTACGCGGATTACTTAATATAAATTGGCGGATTACGTTGCTTTTCGGAACTACAATCATTTAAATTTATAGAGTTTGATTCAAACAATCAGAATATTAGGCGGATCACCTTATAAAATTTGGCGGATCACTTGATATAAGTTAGCGGATCACTTTGTTTTTTTGAAGAACAACCACTAAAGTTTATAGAATCTGATTCAAACAATGAAAATATTAGGCGGATCAATAAGTATAAATTGGCGGATCACGTTGTTTTTAGGTAAAACAGCCATTAAAATTAAAGGAGTTCAAATTTATAGTTAGATCCAAATAATCAAAATATTAGGTAAATCATTCGATATAAATTTTTTTTTTTTTTTTTTTTTTTTAGGTGCCCCAAGAAGTCCTAACGGTCTTGTCACAGAGCACCGCGGAAGTGCATTTAACCAGGAAGTTCACGCCTCCTTCCTTACCGTGACGCAAAATGTTTAGAGGTCGTTTCGAACCTGGATCTCCTACTTATATAGCAAGCGCTTTAACCACTGCACCACAGCCGCACAATGCGATCCGCAATGCGGATACACAAGCGGCCGCACAAGCGATCCGCAAATGTGCGGATCGCTTGATATAAATGGCGGATCACGTTGTTTTTTGATAAGAAAATCATTAAAACTTATAGAGCTTGATTTAAGCCATCAAAATATAAGGCGAATCACTTGACATTAAGTAAGGAATCGCGTTGTATTTGGTAAAATAACCATTAAAATATATAGACTTTGATCCAAGTAATCAAAATATTAGGCAGATCATTTAATGTAAATGTGCGGATCACTTGATATAAACTGGCGGGTCACTTTGTTTTTTGAGTTCATAAAATTTATAAAATATTTTAAAATTATATAGTTTTTTTTGTCGTTCAATAAAATTATAATATGCAAATACCTTCTAAATATTATATTTTTTAATGAAATTAAGCTATATCTAAATCGTTTTTTTTGTTCATTTAATGAAATATGGCTCGCTTTAGTAACGTGCAAATGATCCACCCCGCCGTTTGTACCGTTTAGATGATCCGCCCCTCTAATCCGCTCCGCCCCGCCGTTTTTACCTACTCCCTTAGGGGTCGTCCATAAAGTACTTACGCTCATAGGGGAAGGGGGAGGTCTTCAAAAAACGTACGAAAGCGTATGGGGGGTGGGTTGGATGGGTGGGGGTTAAGGGTTCAATTTAAAAGTACGTACTTCGATTTTCTAATTTATCACAATTAACCAGCTAATCAATAAAAAAGTTACATTCTGACTAAAGATTCTAGTTTTCCAACATATAAAGATGTATGGTATACGGAGTAGAGGGTATAGTTTCTCTCTATGCACACACATGTATGAGCGCCCTCAAAATTTTTTGATGTTCTAGATAGGACACTTTCACACATAGTGCAAACTCCTAACTTAAGTTTGTTTGCACCTATGCCAAATGAGGAGGCCTTGCAAAATATCGGGATGGCGGAGGCCTGTAAACAAAAAGCCCTAAAAAGCTTGCCCTCCCCTGCCCATACGTGAGGGCACTAATGTAGTAAAATTTTCAACTTTACCATCTAAAACTTAATTTAAATTTTTTGACAGATTTTAATTTTTGTAGAAAAATATTGTAGATTACAAAAGTTATGACCGTGCAAATTTTCCGACCCCAAAATGAGAGGGGTGTAAATTTTGCAAGGTTATAACTTTTGTAATATACAATATTTTTCTACAAAATTTAAAATCTGTCGATAAATTTAGATTTAGTTTTAGATGGTAAAGTTGAAAATTTTGTTACATATTTCCCTCACGTTTGGGCAGGGAAGGGGGAGGCAAACGTTTTAGGGCTTTTTGTTCCCAGACCTCCGCAGTCCTAATTTTTTGCAAGGCCACCTCATTTGGCGTATAAACAAACTTAAATTTGGAGTTTGCACGATGCGTATGAGTATTCTGTCTGGAACATCAAAAAATCCTGCGGGGGCCCATGCACACATGCCACCCCTTATATACTGGCCCTGAGTAAGGCCTATTTTTTGAATCGACAAAAAACAGATTTTAGCAGGCCGTGGTTGATGGGTCGGAGTCCCCCATCCCCCACCCCAAAAAAAACGTGTCATTAACGTCTCATATTCTTCCAAATTTGACCGCTAGGTTTTGCTAAAATAAAAAGCTTCTTAAATTAGCAAAAGGGCACAAAATTTACTGTTTCCCCCTCCCCCTCCAATTAAGGAGTATGGGTAGCCTACCCTCAAGACTGGATTTTAGCCTTTGTTTTCAATATTACTGATCTCGCGTAAGACTCCTTTTTTTACTTAATAAAGAGGAGTGGCTGAAAAAAACGTCCGCCTTAAGTTCAACATCCCTAGATCAAATTATAACAAATGAATTTATAAATGAAAATATAAGAACAGGAATATTTACAACTGACGTGTCTGATCACTTTCCGATTTTTATCCTATCGCAAAAATGCATAGATAATGCCCAAAATGAACGGGAAAAAATAATTAAAACACGTTTAATAACCGACACTTCTATTAGTCATTTTTATAAGCTTCTATCCTGTGTTAACTGGGACACCCTAAAACTAAATCTAAACGCCAATAAAGCGTATGATATTTTTCTAACAGAGTTTCTTAATCTTTATAACAAGGCATTCCCAGAAGTTACTAAAGTAATCAAAACAAAAACACTTTTAAACCCTTGGATCACGAAGGGCATTCTTAAATCTTCAAAAAAAAAACAACGCTTATATAACAAGTTTCTTAAAAAAAGAACTCTTAAAAATGAAACTACCTATAAAAACTATAAACGGCTATTTGAGTCAATTTTAAAACGCTCAAAGAAACGTTACTATTCTGAACAATTAATAAAGCACAAAAATGATTCTAAAAAAACTTGGCATATTATTAAGGAGGTAATTGGAAAAAAAAGCTTATACAGAAATTTACTTCCTCTAAATCTTAAATTTAATAACAAACAAATTGTAAATAAATCCTTAGTCGCTGAAACACTTAACCAGTTTTTTGTAAATATAGGTCCTACTTTATCATCTAATATAGCAACTACTCAATCACACTTTAGTTCGTACTTAACCTCAACCAACCTTACTGTTATGTCTAATTATAAACTTACAGAAAAAGAATTACTAGACGCAGTCTCTTTATTAAAACCCAATAAAAGTTTAGGATTTGATGATATAAGTAGTAATGTCATTATCAAATCAATAAAACAAATTACAATTCCATTACTACATACTTTTAATTTATCTCTAAAACAAGGCGTTTTTCCAGATAACCTAAAAATTGCAAAAGTCATTCCAGTGTTAAAATCAGGTGATCCTTCCGATGTTACGAATTATAGACCAATCTCAATTCTTTCTTGTTTTTCTAAAATATTAGAGCGGGTTATGCATAATAGACTATATTCCTTTTTAAATGTTAATAATATTCTTTTTCATAAACAGTTTGGATTTAAATCTGGTCATTCAACTGATCATGCAATCACTCACCTTGTTCATGATATATTTAAAGGGTTTGATGAAGACAAGTATACCCTAGGTGTATTTATCGATTTAAGTAAAGCTTTTGACACTGTCAATCATCAAATCCTTCTATCCAAACTGAAAAGTTATGGTATAATAAATACTAATTTGTCCTGGTTTGATAGTTACTTGTCTAATAGAAAGCAGTTTATTTCATATGATAGCGGAAAAACGGAATATAAGTCAATCACCTGTGGTGTTCCTCAAGGATCAATTTTAGGACCACTTTTATTTCTCGTTTATATTAACGACTTATATAAATTTTCTAACATTTTAAACTTAATTTTGTTTGCAGATGATACAAACTTGTTTTATTCTAGTAAAAATATCAGTAAATTATTTCAAACAGTAAACAAAGAACTTGAAAAATTAACCCAATGGTTCAAATCAAACAAACTATCTTTGAACATCAATAAATCCAAATACACTTTATTCCATCGTCTTCATAAAAAACAAGATATTCCATTAAAACTTCCTGATCTTTTTATTGATAACGCATTATTAAAAAGAGAGCAATCAATAAAATTTTTAGGTGTGGTTCTGGATGAAAATTTAACCTGGAGGGACCACATAGATCTAATTGAAAATAAAATATCAAAAAATATAGGTGTTTTGTATAAAGCCAAGCAGTTTTTAAATCTATCTTGTTTAAAAAACTTATATTTTTCTTTAATTCATTGCTACTTAAATTATGCAAACGTTGCTTGGTGCAGCACAAACGCAACAAAAGTAAAAAAACTGTTTAGTAAACAAAAACAGGCTTTAAGGATAATTAAAAACGTAGACCGTTTCTCTCACACTCAAACATTATTTAATAAACTTAATATTCTAAATGTATATAAACTAAACCTTTACCATATTCTTATCTTCATGTTTAAACTTGATAAAAAAATATCACCAATGTTATTTAATTCACTTTTTGAAAAAATAAACCACATATACCCTACCAGATTTTCAAAAAACAATTACATTCAATCCAAAACACATTATTCAGCAACCAAATTCTCAATTGCTAACCGAGGTCCTAAGCTGTGGAATACAATATTAAATAATGAGCTGAAATCTAATTATTCTTTAAACCAGTTTAAAACAAAACTTAAGCAATTACTGATGATACATGAAAATGAATTAAAGTTCTTCTAAAAAGCTTTTTAAACTAGCAAACAAAAACAAAAATTAACCTACTAATTACTCTTTAATATTATATTTAATATTCTAAACAATAGCCTGCTATTGTAAATGTATTTCTTATCTTATAAGTTTTGAATTTACAAACGATTTTTTTAAGTTTTATTATATGAAATACTAATTACTAAAACTATATTGTAAAATTTTATAATTTCAATTTTTATTAAAAAAAGTTATTGTAAATTCTTTTTGTAATATTATTACTTATATATCATCTTATTTTACTAATCAGTTCTTAAATATAAATACTCTTTGAATTACTAAATATTTTAAACGTTATATATTTTATTTTTTGCATTTTGTTAAAACATTTTATTTGATGAATATGCATTTTTTTAGGGGGGGGCTTAATGATAAGATGAATTTTGTCTTCTTCAAGCCCCAGTCATGTAAATATTTGTTTTTATAAATTACGAGTGTAAATTTTTTTCAATCGGCAAATACAATACTAAAAAAAAAAAAAAAAAAAAAAAAAAAAAGTTTAGAAAAGTAAGAAAAGTTCATATGATTTCTCCGGGAACCGAACTTGGGTCTCCGCAGTCTATTTCGTCCGCATTACCCTCTCGGAAAACACGTACGAGATTTCATGATAGTTTAAGTTTATTAAAATTAATTTTTGCATATATATTGAAAGACGTTTTTAAAATGCGCAAACAAAGGGCTTTGGGGTCGTATAAAATATCTTTAAAAGAAATATCTTTAAAAGAAAAAAAGGTGGAGGTACCCTCCACCTTTTTTTCTTTTAAATAAACTTTTGTTGAGGGGGCGGGGGGTGATTGAGAAGCGTATTCACTTTTTAAGGGGTGGGGTGGGGTGGGGACATAAAGTACGCTTAGCATCAGGGGAGGGAGAGGGTTCAAATTTCAAAATTTTTGGCGTACGTACTTTAAGGACAACCCCTTACTCAAAAGACCGCATGGAACATACAACCGCGCATGAAAAAAACTACTTAAAAACTAAGAAGTAGTGTATTTTACAGAATACAGAACCGTAATTAATTAGCGTATTAGTATTTAGATGTTTGAGATGAGAAAATATTTTATGATGAATATTAATGTTACATAAATTATTTAAATAGTTTTATAATTTTTAGTTACTTTTTATCTTCAGATATAATAGCCTATAAAAATATTCGATCAGTTATGAGCAATAGTAAATATGTGGAAAAATGATGAGAAGTTTGATAACATTCTTGGTAAATTCTATGGTAAAACCTACCCTTGAAGCAAAGATGTATTGTCAACTACCAACAAATAAAGATGTTGTACGCCATTATCTTTACCTTGCAAGATTTGATTTGAAATTAACTGGTAAAAAAAGAAGTTGCATTTGTAGTTTGGAAAAAAGTTAATGTTTTTTGGCAGGAATTCCAACAAAACAGAAGAAAGATATTGTTGGAACGATATTACATCTGATTCATCTTAGAGAAAACTTGATTAAAAATGCAAAAAAAAAATTGTTATGCAGCTCAACTTCTGAGTTTTACAAATAAACTATCATCGTTGTTTGATATTTCGCCATAAAATGCAGAAAATTTGATAAGAAAAGATACCTCGCGAGTATGAAGAAAGTTTTATAGAGAGATAATCACGATCTTGTAAATTTACTTTACTATTTTATGTGAAAATATGGCTTACGTGTGCAAGCACAATCGATGTCCCATTTAATGACTTAAAATTCTACAAAGAAATGCTTATTTATAAAATTGACAATGATGTTGCTGTTGCTGCCATGAAAACATTTAATTAGCATCTTTGGTATTTAACCGAAGATATATCCCCTCTTTCATTACTTTCTGAAAAAGTATCTGATCGTGATAAAACTAAAATTGCTGAAGCGATTCTGAAAAATATAAAAAAAAACTGTGAACATGATTTAGGTTTTCCGCAATTTCCATTTCTGAAACAGAGTACTTGTTTGACTGATTTAATTGGACCAAAATTAAGCAACATGCTAAATTTATTCGGATATCGAAACGAGGATGGTGGTTGGTTGGCAAAATCCCCAAAATTTCGGAAAGCTAACTCAAATTTTAAATACATGTTTGAGCATATCAAATCACAGAAATCTGTAAACGATACAGCAAAACGAGCTGTTAAACTAATTCAAGACTATGCAACATCTATTACAAAAGATGAAGAGCAGAAAGAATTTCTTTTACGTGCAGTAGAACACCACCGAAAAGTTCTTCCTCAAATAAATAAACAAGCAATTTAAAAACTTAATTTTTGAAAATATGCTCTAAACAATCTATTTCTTAATATACCTTTAAAATATTGTTATTTTGTTGTTATAATTTTAAAAAAATAAGATTTTAAATTTCTTAGTAATTGTTCCCATTGTGCTATAATATTATAAATTTATACCAAGGGGTCATCTCTAAATGATGTCAGTGTTTTTCCTCAATTATTCGAATCCCCCTCCCCCCTTTGTCAAACTGTCAATTTTTGGCCAATCCCCCGTTATATATGATGTTAGTTTTTGTGTACTCCCCCTCCCTAAAAAATAATAAAAATGCCTCAAAACCATTGATTTTTTTTCTGACTAAATTATACATTTATATAATAGTAGATCGCATCAAATTATATTATATAATAGTCGATATCTCATTAAATAATCAACTAAGCAAATAGTATTATATATCTTTTATATAATCTTCCCATGGGTTGTTGAAGTAATCATCGATTGAAACAATAGGTTGTGAATGCTCTCCGCGCTCTAAAAGGATATTGTATTCTTGAGGTACAATCAAATTCGTTGCGTCAACTTCATTTTTATCTAACCATTAAGCAGTTTCCGAACTCTTCTGCAATACGGTATATGACGTTTTAATGATTATAATATTTTTACACATACTATAAAAGATGTCACTTAAAAATTATATATATATATATATATATATATATATATATATATATATATATATATATATATATATATATATATATATATATACATATATATATATATATATATATATATATATATATATATATATATATATATATATATATATATATATATATATATATATATATATATATATATATATATATATACGTAAGTGTATATATATATATATATATATGAATAAAGAAAATATCTTTATACTATCATGTATAATACTGTATACTTGAAAGAATGCTCAATAGATAAACTAGAGCTATATAATAAATATGTTACTGTTACCCGCAGTACCAGGAATTAGCTAAATGCTAATGTTTATAATATAATTTAATATTGCAACTCTGAGTTTCATGTGTTATCACAATCATCAGGCAAGTAGTAAAAGTTTAATTTTGCTACGATTTGTTTAGTGGACGTTACGGTTTATATTTGTATTTTAGATCGTTACGGGACGGAAATTGATTAGTAGTTAGGTTAATAATATTATTAATTTTTTTTTTAGTTGGCTAATAACTGTGAAATAGTTATATGTTTAATGTTGTTTAAAATATTCTTTAGGTGTTAATGTGTATGTCTATTATACCCCAGAAAAATCGTAAACGCAATATCATATGGTTCAACCCCCCCATTTAATAAAAACGTCTCCACAAATGTTGCAAAAATATTCTTGTATTTACTAGAAAAAAACTTCCCTAAGACACACAAACTTCACAAAATCTTAAACAGAAACACTGTAAAGGTAAGCTACAGTTGCACTGAAAATAAAAAAAATATATAAAAAACCACAACAAAAAAAATTATCTTCCGTAGAATTGAAAATAATGATCCAAAACGCAACTGTCGAAATAAAGCAGAATGCCCCCTGAATGGTAAGTGCAAATCCACAAATATTATATATAAGTGCATCATCGCAGCAAAAAACCAACCCAGCAAAGTTTATATAGGATTAACGGAAGGTGAGTGGAAAACCAGATACAACAACCACAAATCATCATTCAACAATATTAAATACAAAAATTCTACCGCCCTATCAAACTATGTCTTGGATTTAAAAAACAATTTTAATGAAACCCCAATGCTTACATGGTCTATTCTCAATTCAGTACCCCCCTACTCAAATATTTCCAAAAGATGCCCACTATGTCTGTATGAGAAATTTACTATTATATCATATCCAAAACCTGAAGAACTGTTAAATAAGAGAACCGAAATTATATCAAAGTGCCGCCACGAAAATAAATTCTTATTAAAAAATTACAAAGCTCGCTACAAACCTGACTAACAATTATAAATAAAAATAACTATACTAATCTGCTCCATATATCTCTAGGCTAACTAATAAATTACACACATAGACAGCTTTTGTAATATATTTCATAATATTATGTATATTTTTATATCAATTTTAATTCTTATTTTTATTTTATTATTTTTTAATACACAAATAATATATATATATATATATATATATATATATATATATATATATATATATATATATATATATATATATATATATATATATATATATATATATATATATATATATATATATATATAACGCTATTTGATCGCAAAGCAGACAGTATTAAAAAGTTGACCTAAAGCAGACACTTGAAATCTTGGTCCTAAAAACAAAATATTAATTAAGTTCCTAGTAAAAACATATTATTTTTGCTTTAGAAAACAAATTCCGTAATTAAAATTAATTAAAATACAAAAAAAGTAAATAAAAAATTTAATGTCAGCTTTACGTAATATGAAGGATAATTTTCATACTATAGGTCTGCTTATATACTATAAATCTTAACGTAAAACGTACTTTTATTCAGTGTAGCGTTTTCTTATATTTTAGATCTCTTTAATGGTATCTCGCTTGTGATTTTAATGCATTTGTAAAATTGTTTAATCAAATCACGAAGTTTTAAAGCTGCATATAAATAAATATTTAAAATTAAGTCACTAATTTTTCCTTAACAGTTCGTGCAAGAATTTATTTAAAAGTTTTGTAACTATTATGTAAATGCTACAAATTAAAAAGGTTTTATTTCTATATTTTAATAATATTCGAATTTACAAAAGCCATTTAAAACAGAGGTTCTTTTAAATAGTTTGATATTTAATAACATAAAACACAGCTACTAACTAATTAAAAATAATCACCGTCCTAGGGAGTTTTAAATTTAATCATGTAATTTTTCAAAATAATTAGGTCAGACCGTCATCAGACATGATATAAGTATTAAAAAGAAGATTTTGTAATTAAGAAATGTGCCCGTAAGAACTCGTTCCTATTTTAATGATAAATCGTTCCTGTTTCTAGAAAATAGTTCCTAATGAAATAGTTCCAGAATTTGAGAAAACGGTCCGATTTTTCAAGTTGATAATTAGTAGAGCCCTAATAGGAACGATTTTATTTGGTACCAATATATATTTCGGTACTATTGTGTATATTTTGGTATATTGTGGTATATTTCAAATTTTACGCAAACAGCTAAGCCGGTTTAGCTATTTGTTTACAACTTACGTTAATAAATAGCAAAGCTTGAAAATATGATATTTGATTTCAAAACATCATATAGTGTAACTTTTATGTACTGGAACTATTTTAAAACGAATGTCTATTAATAACTTTATTTTATATTGATCAATATTTATTTGGAAAAGTTAAATTTTAATTTATTCGAAATAAAAATGTAGGTTTATTTAATAGAGAATTTCCAACATGCAAAACTGTCAAAAATGATGTTTTTAGTTCTTTGAAATAATTATAACGTTCTTATGATCATAAAAGTTTCATATGATACTTGTAAAGGAGAAACGCTAGTTTGCATATCAATAAAATACAGGGGCGGACTGGCGCCTTGACGAGGGGAGGGAAAAGTTCGAATAAGAAGGGCATAATTTAGAAGATAGGGCTCGTCGGGAGAAGCAATCGCTCTTAACTATCGTGCAGGACAAGGCAAGGGCTAAGAATTTCCCGTTTCTCTCAAGTGTTCAGCCGGCTTATGAATAAAAAAATGATGTTTTAATGAACATTTGGAAATTCAAACCAATCGCTTAGTATCATAAACTTAATATATTTATAAAACAATAAAAAAAATTGTTTCAAATGATTTAACTTTTTATTTGAACTCTTAATGCTTAACCTGATTTTATGAGCTTATAAAAAATGATGTTAATCAAAGTAAAGTAAATTCAGGAATTCAGTTCAAATAAAGGAAATACTATTTACTGAATGCTATTTTTGTAAATATTACTTTTTTAATAGTACAATTGCCATATATTACTGATGTACAATACTTTTCAAATGTTTATTCCATATATCACTAATGTATTCCATATATCACTATATATCACTAATGTATAACAACATATTATTTTGATGTAAATACAATTACACTGTAAGCATAAAATGATAACATTGTGTAGAGATAAAATGCTGGAGGATGGTTTTAAAATAACTTATAAACAGCATATAAATATTAATTTAACTTTTGTCTTATCTATCAGCAATTGTAGTTAATGTAAACAATTTTAAAACAATTTGTTTGAACACTAAATCGCAATTAAGTTTCAGTCTAGTAAATAATAAACTGCTAAGGTATTAATTTTTTGGTTCATCAGTTTCTCATCTAAGAAAATAAGCTCCATATGATGTAAATAGACAAGAATTCAATATAATAGAATTAGTTCCATTTATCTCAAAGCAGGCTGTGTGCTGTCATATCATTACTTTTACTTCGTATTTTTTTACCTAAAATTAAAATTTAATTTTTGGGATTTCGGAAAGTTGACAATACACAGCCAAAATCTTTTTGAATAAATTTTTACATTAAAAGATCCTTTGTTTATCGTCGTCATTAGTTGGGCAGAATTTGTAACGATTTTTCGATTTAAGAAAAAATCTCCTTCATTGCTAATAAAATAAAAAAGGCTCTGAAGAAAAAAGTGAGGGCATGAGCATTTATAGTGACCTTCTTCAAAATTTTAGTTTTTTAACATGTTGTTATAATTCATACTAGAATCAATATTCCAAATTTTTTTCAAAATATTCTTTTTGGTTCTCAAGATACTGAGTTTTTACTAAATTTTTAAAAAAATTAAATAAATAATCAAGTCTCAAAATCTAACTCAAAAACGGAGTTTCAGACAATTAGCGCCATCTGTATGACGTCATAAAACTGTCCCTGCCCTGGGTTTACGATAAATATTTATTTTTTCAAATGGGTATCGATCTTTCATTTACAATATTAATAAAAAATACCAGAGGGAATTTAAATACCATAAAAAAAACCACATATATTTAAAATATATAATTTCAAAATTGATTAAGAGCTGCCTTTTAAGAAGAGCTCTTCTGTAAGAATCAAGCAGAGCTCTATAGTAACTAATTTTAGGTTTAAAAATTAGATAAAAGAAAGAAAGCATTTTTGCATAGTTATTTCATTTTATTATTTTATATTAGCTATTTGAGACTTAATAAACAAAAAAACGTATATGGTAGACATAAGGCTTGTCTAAATGGCATACTCAAAAACTAATTTTTCTTTTCTTTTAATATTCAATTTTATCGAAACACTTTAGTAGTCTATACTTTTTTTAAACTATAAATCTTAATTTGGTAAAATACCTCAAAATATAAAATACATTACATTATTTACGCAAAATAGATATATCTTCAACCTCACTTCGACAACACAATCTAATTTATAAATAGCCTTTTCTTCCCAATGGGTATTTTTATATTTTAAGATAGTTGAACAAATGAAGATTATATATTAAAAAATAATAGACTAACAAAGTCTTCTTTTTGATGAAAATTAAGATTAAAAAAAGTCATTTTTTTGCGTACTTTTGAATCATGACGTTTAGAGAAGCCATATGTCTACCATATATATTTTATCGCCTACTAAGTCTTAACTAGCTAATATAAAGTAATAAAAAGAAACAACTATGCAAAATTGGTTCTGCTGTTCTAATTTCAAATTTAACATTACTGGGTAAGTCTTCTTAAGTTACTATTTCAAACTTTTAAAGTCCAATATTTAGAGAATGTATAATTTTTTTTTGATAATTATTTCTGAATCGACTTTCTAAAATAAATAGCAAAACCATAATAAATAAATAACAGCTGTAAAGAGTTACTATCGAAATCTGAAACATAAGTTGTTGTTTTTATAATATTTAAATAGTATATAAATTTTATAATATATTAAAAAAATCCATAGTTATTTTTTATAAATATGCCGATTTTCAAAAATAAAATTTTACTGTAAACCCAGGTCTTTAGCCATATTTTTTTAAGATTAAAAACTAGTCATCAACAACAAAACGTTTCATTTCCAGAAAATTTAAAAAAAGTAAAAAAACTACCCCATGGTCATGCCATGAGGAACTCTGAAAGTTTATGTTGATATTGTTATTTCTGCTGTTTGATATTATATGCCCTGCTTTCTGCTCGATAAATTATCTTTAAACTAAAGGAAGTTAATGCTTTTTACTACATACAGAAGGAGTTTTCTTTGTATTATTTAAATGTAATAATTTATGATTTTAAAAGCCTTAAAAAACTAATCATAACTCCTAATATTAGAAGTTAATTACTATTATAAACTTATCTTCAACTATACAGTTAGTTATTTTTCATTATTTAAAAGTGTTATCGAGGCAGCTCATGTTCAGATGTTTCTCAATATTAGGATTATTGGTTCTTACATTTTATGCAAACAAGTGATTTTTTAACAATCTAACAAATTCAAAGGTTTTATGGAAAATACGTTTCCAAACAAGATTTCTTCAACATTTCAGTTTCTTATATATTAAATCTGTGTCCTTATGCCTTCTACTCTAAAGAAATTGTTTATTTATTTTCATAAAAGCAATAATTTGCTTTACTTCTAACCTAGTAAGGTGGCGATATCACTACAGCACCACGATGCTTTGATAAGTGATGGAGAAGGCGGGGGGGAAGAAGGGGAGAGGATAACGTTGGGTTGCCTTATCCACTTTTGAAATCGCTCCGACCCCGCTGAAATATGCTATTTTTTAAGTTTTCATTAAATACAAAAATAGAGATAGTTTTTAAATAAAAAAAACTTTTTATTTTTCAAACAAAAAATCCAATCGCGAGAAATGTGTGATTTTTGACTATTAAAATACTATTTTCGAAACAATATTCCGTAATAAAACAAAAACAAAAAACTGTAATAGTATATTATACTCCGGGTTTGAACGATAGAATTTGCATAAATCATTTAACTGTAATAGCTAATACAGTTTGTCCACTATCATTATATTTTACAATAAATTTTGATATAAATTAGCACTTTAACTGGATTTCTGCAGATATTAAAATCTCTCATGTAAAATCTATCGGTCGTCCAGAGTAAGAAACACCACAAGCCAGTAACTTAAGGTGTTTCAATACAACGCACGCTGTAAGGCCTGTTTTTTTTTTTTTTCTGGCTGCAAACAACCACTAATTAGTTGGGAGTTACTAGAAAAAAGAAAGGAGTTATAGACCAAGAAAACGGTTGACAGAAGACTTAAAATGTTGAAGGTTGTATAGGAAAGCATAAAGGTGGGAGATAATTCCAAAGGGGTAAGGCGTGCGGTAAAAAACTAGACGAATAAAAGTTTTTAGACGAGTCAAACAACAATGAATTTTAGCTAATAGAATTAGGGATAGTAGCTCCTTTAAGTATCAACCATGATAGTATTTGTTGAAAAGAGAAAGAGATACAACTTTAAAACAATGGAAAAAAAATTCAAGCTTAGTGGATAGGGCTGTTCCAACTACGTTTACAATGCGTTTTTGGACCTTGCCTAGAATAATATAGAAATGTCGACAGTACTACGATAGTCGTTTGCAGTAAATAACTGAGTTTTTTTGGAGTTAAAATTTACAAGTCACTGTAAGCTTAAATCTGTTACAGAAGTGAAATTAGATTCAAGATCGGCTGCCGGTTCTATACGATCGAAAAGAAAAGACTTTTTGTCAGTACAGTATAAAGTTGAGTCATTAGCAAAAATTTATTTGATTTATTAAAAGAACTTTCATCTAACCAAAAAAAATAATCGGTGCTTGACTTATTTTAGTAATAAAGTGGGTTAAGGTTTTTCTGAAATGACCTGTTGTTTTGTTTTATCGCTACGCCGCTTAAGCCGAACGTGCTTTTTTATTGTAACTAAATTAGCTCAATATTGTTTCTAGTTTTGATTTAAAAATGATTCTATTTAAATAATTGCCTAATGAAACAAGATAATTTTTAGTAGCGCTCTTTATTCAGAGTTATAAACTTATGTTTACAGAAAGAAAAATTTAGTTTGAAGCCACAAACTTCAAGGTGGTGGTAGTGTAATAATTTTCAAGGCAGTTGCCCCTCATGTTTAAATTGGGTGAGTCGTTCGTAAACTTAACGAGGCATTACATAAGAAGTACAGAGTAAGTCCGGTAAATTATTTTTACGGATTATATATTATTATTTAAATTATACGTACGGATTAAATTATCTTAACAAAGTTTGCCACCAGACCAGTCCGGTATAATATTAAAAAAAAAAACTTTTCAAGATGCTTTGTCAAATCTGTATTTTTAATGCTTTTAATAATTTTTTTTAAATTAAAGGCTAACTTTCAAAAATAATAATATACAAAAATAACAAAAGAAAAAAGCCAGGTTTATTTTCACAAAATAAATTTTACTTAATAGAGATAATATAACCAGACTAAATTATATATAAAAAAATAATACGGGTTGCAATATTAAGTTGATTTCTGGATTTACAATAACACAATCGAAAAAAAGAAAGTTTAAAAAAGAGGTAAAAATAAGAGCAACAACTTGCTATTTAAAACGAAACTACTTAAGTATAAGCATTATAATTGTCTGTTTCTTAAGTACCTTCAACCACAGCATGAAGAAGACAAACAGATGCTGATTGCGACTGTCGAGGTGGTAGATGAACTGCAAAAATTTAAAAATAAAATCACGTTTTTCAAAACAATTTGTAAAATTTCAATATATTAGTTGAAACACTTAAAGACTTTAAATAAACGTTACATACCCTCTTCAATTAATGACCCAGACCAATAAGGACTTCTAAGCAGCAATTTTACCAAGAAAACATTGCAACTAATATTACCTTGTATAAAAAGCAATGAAAACGGTTTTAAGAAATTTTCTTCAGCATTAATCAAAAATTTTTTTTAAACTAACGTTCAGTTAGTTGCTAAATAAGAGTTCATGGCATGTAATAACTTTAAAATCCATCGATTGTTCTAAAAATATGAGCTAGCGAAAAAAAACATAAACTAGTTATGCACTACTACATTTGAAACAAAAAAATACAAAAAAGCAGAACACTTTTTGTGTTTTTTTTTTGGTGCCCATATCAGGCCAAGGTTATCAAAACAGCTCCATGTATGTTTAAAATTTATAATCTAATTAATAATAATACAAATAAAAGTATTAGTAATACAAATTAAATTTCGTGTTGAAATAGGAATATAAAAAACACCTTAAAATCCTTATTAAATGGTCTTTAGTCATGAAAAGTGGAGAATTTAAAAGTTAAAAGTCATCAACAGCACAAAGAATCGCAGTAGTTCAATAAATACTTAGTTAAAATTGTAGCAAAAATCAACAAACTTTATACAATGTTGTAAGAGTCTGTGAATGCAGAAGACAGGTTCTTGCATTGTAAGTCTAAGCGCAAGGCAAAACAAGATGTATACAAAGTTCAATCAAACAAACAGAAGGTATAAAATGAATGGAGAATTCAGAGTTGTGAAGCAAATAGTTACAAAATATATAGATTTTGTTGAAGGGTGTAGTAAAGGGCTAGATGGAAAAATATATACAAATAAAGTTTAAGTAAAAACAAGTTGGATGGTTCATTTTGAAAAATTGCTAAATGAAGAGTTTGAAATGATCAAGGAAGGCGAATAAGATTAGAGGACCAGAAGATAACAAGCAGTGAAGGAAAATGAAGGATATTCAAAAGAATCAGTTAGACAAGGCTGATAATCCTTCCAGTGAATTGAGGTAGGTTTTGAATGCTTCAGGGATGTGGATGTTCATTATGTGTGAGATCTTTGCAATAAAATTGTTAAAATATAAATCCGGAATGATTTAAAGCATAAAATCAAGCCATGGCTGTTCTAATTATTAAATTTTAAAGGTTGGCAATCATATCATGCTTGGAAAACTTTTTCAGTGTTGTACAGAACAACTGCAAAAAAGATGTTGGATAAAAAAAATTAATGTTGGATGGTAAAGATTTGTAAATGTAGGGTGGTTTATATCAAGTAATAAACCTGCTTGAACAAGTGATGAAGGTTTTAGAAAGAACTATTGCAAGAACATATAACAATATAAGAAGCAGTGTGTGTACAGTAGCGTGCAAAAAGTTTAGAAACACCAACTTTTTTTTAATTTTAATTTTTATTTTATGTGCTCTATATTATTTCAATTTAAAATACAAACCACAAAAGTTTTAAATTGAAAATTTAATTAACTTTTAATTTTTTTTTTGAAAAAGCTTCCACGCAAAAGTTAAGATACAGTATCATACCCCGCAAATAAATCATGTTTTTGTAAACAAAAGCAAAATTTAAGGTCAAAATATTGGTGAAATTTAATAACTTAATTACTTTGCAATATTTCAAAGGTATTAAAATATAACTAATTGCCAAAATAATGGCAAAATTTTATACAATTACTTTGCAATATTTTAAAAGCATCGGAAAAGCTAAGGAAGTTTCAAAGGAAATAAAGGAATTAATTATAAAAGCTGTGGGAAATAAAATGTCTTATAGGCAGATTTCTGAACTTTACAATGTTTCTAAACCAGGAATAAGTCACACTATAAAAAGATTTTGTCTGCGCAAAACTATTGAAAGCAAAACTTGCTCTGGAAGACCCAAAGTTACAACTGAAAAGTCTGATAGATTATCAGTAAGGTATTCCAAAATAATACTCGCAAGTCTGCTATCTAACTTAATGCAATTTCATTGCACAAACTGTAGCGTCAATACAACTAAACGTCAATTACGACAAAATAATCTCTATGGCCGTTGTCCAGTTAAGATATCGCAAATATCTGCAAGAAATTTAAAAACCAGAACAAAATTTGCAAAAGATCATATTAGTTGGTCAGTTAATGACTGGTCAAAAGTCTTTTTTTTTTGATTAATCAAAGTTTATGCTATAAAGTGGTGACAGAATTAAGTATGTTAGGGGCCCAGTAGGAGACAAATTAATCCAAAATATCAGTTACCCACTGTTAATCATGGAGTAGGAAATGTTATGGCTTGGGTATGTTTAGTCATGACAATGTGGGTTCCATGTATCACTTAGAAGGTTTATGGTCCTGAGAGTTTATTTAGACTAATGTCTATATAAAGTCTCTGGTCAATGAGAATGTTATGCTGCCAATGCAAAGCATAAAATGACTTGCAAATGGATCTTACAACAAGATAATGATCCAAAGAATTGTGCCAGATCTGTTAAATAATAATTTAAATCACAAAAAATCAAAGCCCTTAAATGGCCCTCACAAAGCCCAGATCTCAATCCTATTGAGCATCTTTGGGAGTACATTAACCAGCAATTAGTTGGCAGAAAAACAACTAACAAAGACCATTTATTTGCATTGGTTAAAGAATATTGGTATAATATTCCTCAGGATGTACTCATTAAATAAGTAGATTCAATGCCTCGTTGTTGTGATGCTGATTGAAAGGCATATGGATATGTCACCAAATACATAGAGTTTTATTAAAACTATTTTATTGTTAAAAAAATTTCTATTATGTGAATTTTAGAAATTTCAGCTTTTTTGAAATAAATTTCAGCTTTTTTGAAATAAATATTAATCAAATCTAGTTGTTTTTAAACTTTTGCGCGGTAGCTTTCTCGAGAAAAAAACTAAATGTTAATTAACCGTTCAATTTTGCAACTTGTGCGGCTTTTATTTTAAATTGAAATAATATAGAGCACATTTGGTAAAAATTTTAGCCTATTTATGAAAGTTTGTGAAAAGTTATGCACTAAAAAATGAAAAAAAGTTGGTGTTTCTAAACTTTTGCACGCTACTGTATCAGTAAAATGCTGTTTGTTTTTAGGTCAGAGAAGAGGACAATAGGTGCAATTTTTATTATTAGGCAAGTTCAAGTTAGATTTTTAGTAAAGAAAACGGATTTGAGGATGAAATTTGTTAACCTCAAGCTTTGGACAGATTACTAAATGGTGGTCTTAAAGGCATTTAGATATTAGAGGAATGGCATTATAAGAAACATGCAACCTGTAGAAGCGAAGAAACAAGGACGCTAAAATAATGATGAGGATTATCATTATAATTGATTTCTAAAAATTATATATAAATGCTGATAAATTTTTGCAAAAAACTTTGTAAATAATCAAATAAAAGTATTTTGTGTTAGTATTCCTAAGAATACTAATACAGAGTAACGGTATGGAAATTTAAATGTTGTACATAAGCAAAGCAGCTTAGGTATTTATGCTAAAAAAACACAACATAAAGACCAAAAAAATAACTTATATTTAGAATAATAAAGAATAAAACCTTAACATTTATAAAATTCTGTTTATTCATATTGATAAAACAAATACATTTTTTACAACTACATGCTGACGTTAATATGAAGCAGGTTGTAGTGGTTTACATGTTATTAGTAGCAGAGTGACCTGATCTGAAAAATAGAAAGTGTATTAGGGATCGTATTATTTCTTTTGTTTGTGATATTGATTTAACAAATTGAATAGGAAAAGGAAAAATACTTCAAGCTAAAAACAAACTTAACCAAGCGAATATTAGTCAAAAAAACATTCAAATAAGTGAGATTAATAAATACAAGAACAAGTAAGATTAATAAATACAAGAAAAACATGGGTTTGATTGTACACCTTATAATTTAAGAGCACTGTATAGCGCATATAAGGGTTATACAAATATTTTTAAGTCTCTACAGGATTCAATACATTTAGTACATCTATATACTGATAGATATACTTTTAGCATGTGTAAATTTACACACTCAGTGTGTCAATCTACAGCGTGACACTGCATCATGAAGTGTCCACCCCAATGTACCAACAACAACAACAAAACAACAACAACAACAAATGGCAATATATTTACCAGAAATATACATGTTTTACATAAGAATGTTATAAGTTGCAAAATATATGTACAGTCTACATTCTGGATGGTTCACTCTCATATAGCTCAGCTTAATTGAGCGGAGCAACCATAAACAAAACAAAACAAAAACAATGCATATAAACAATACACTCAGTAAGATGCTATTAGTCAACATTCATATTTATATCTTATATATCTTCTATAGTGAGATATCTTTTATCACTAGTGATAGAACTGTTATTTCTATTTATCTTAATGTAACAAGTAGTATTTTAATTTGGCTTTGAGGACATATTTTTTAATGTTGTTAAATGGGATTGATTTTAATTTATTTTGAAATCGATTTCAGTACATTAATGCAGAGTATTTAAAGGAATGTTTACCTTAGGATATTGTATTATATGTTTGCACACTAAGTGCACCTCTACAAAAATTTCTTGTAAGTTGACAGCTAATTGCACTGCCTAGAGTAAACCATTTATTAAATATAGGAGGTAGCTTTTTGTTTAGGCAGCTGTGAATAAATAAACAATTTTCAATTTTCATTATATCATGCACTTTTAAAATTTGTAATGCGTTAAAAGATGTGAATGTATGTGAATTTTTTGGTAGAAATTTGATAAACCTGACTTCTTGTTTCTGAAAAATAAATAAGCGAAATACAATTATGTTTATGATAAAAGGCAATATGACTATTCCTATCAGTCAATATTGATATGATAGAAAGCAATATATCCAACCAATCAGTCAATATTGACTGATAGGTTGGGGTGGAGCAAGAAGTCTTAATTTTATTTATTTATAATTTTATTTAGGAAGTCTTATACCCTTTATTTACATTATATATATATATATATATATATATATATATATATATATATATATATATATATATATATATATATATATATATATACAGGGTGTATACTTAATTTCTGACCCCCCACATGTTACAAACACAAGATTTTGAGTTGCTCTCTTAAATGCTACTTTAGCCCGAAAAATACTATAGTATGTATTTTGGTGTAACTATACTTTCTGCACGTAAAACGCTCACTTCAGATAGGATATGACTTCAGAAAATGTTTATGGGAGCCATTTTGTCAACATACATAAAAATGATATTTTCATTCTCCTTGTCTTCCACGGCCTTTGGCATTATGACTATAGTTTTAGCACGATTTTTAAGTAAATTGTCCTTATTATTCCTTAATATGTGATCTTAGTTTGCCAATTAATAACACATTTTTTCTTCACTGTTTATGACGTATTGCTACTCTTCGAAACCGGGGTCAGAAATTAAGTTAACACTTTTTTAATGTTTAGCATTTTGGCTACAAGAAATAATCAGCATTATTTTTATTTGCCTTATTTATATCAGTGATACTTGGTGTCTGTTTATGATTTACATTAATTACTCTGTGTGTATTTATATGTATTATATGTATATGTTACTAACATGTATTATATAACATGTGTTTTTTAGCAATTTACTCTGAAAATGAGTTCTGATAAACAGTTACTTCGTCACCGAATTCAAGTTTTATATAGTCAAGGATTAAGCATTAAAGAAATCACTAGACAGTGTAAAGTTTCTCGAAATAATGTAAGGAAGTGGGCAAGAAAACAAGAGGGTGACGTCACCGATGCTCAGCGACCTGGAAAGCCAACAAAGTTTTCACCAAGAACCAAGGACAAGGTCAGAAAGTGGGTCAAAGACAAAGTCGGAGTTGGAACGAGAACTGTAGCTAAGAAACTGAATTTTTCAGACAGTTACAAAGAAAAAAGAAAAACAATTTCACACAGTGCTATCAGTAAATACTTGCGCAAGACCACATGGGGAAAGCATGCCTATACACAGAAAGTGAAACCCATGTTGTCGCAGAAAAACATCACTGATCGCGTACATTTTTGTACTCGTTTGGAAGAAGAGGGATTCGCAGATGACTCACCGGATGTTAAAGTGAAACGAGCTCACGTATTGTGGACTGATGAGAGTCCAATTGAATTATATCCGGCTCCAAACCGTCAGAATCAAAGAGTACGTACAGCAACACCAGAGTCAATACCTTATGTTCGACGTCCAAAATTCGGTCTCAAGATTATGATAGCCGGCGGCATTTCTCGATATGGCAAAACTGATCTGGTTGTTGTTGAGCAAAATAAAACTGTTGATGGAAAATATTACCGTGATATTATTCTACCTGTGTACAAACGTGCAGCTGATGATAAGACCATCTTTCCTGTGAGAAATAAAGTTATTCTGATGCAAGATGGAGCAACTTGCCACACGGCAAGAGCAACAATGAATGTGATCAACAAAGACTTTCCAGCAGTGTGAACCGACTGCCCTGGCAACTCGCCCGACTTAAATGTCATCGAACATATTTGGTCAAGACTCCAGGACAATCCTCGACCTCGCAATCGTGAACAGTTGATCAGACGTGTTGAACAGGAGTGGGCTCCCATTACGCAAGAATAGTGTTTTCGCTTAGTAGCCTGCCAAGGAGAATTACCCAATGCATAGAAAAAAATGGACAAAATACTGAATACTGACTATTAACATATATTCTTTGTCTAATTAAATTGATATGACAGTAATAAAATGGTATGTGTTGAAATACCGTATTCTTAAACCGAGATATAGGGGGTCAGAAATTAAGTATACACCCTGTATATATATATATATATATATATATATATATATATATATATATATATATATATATATATATATATATATATATATATTAAATTACTGTAAAAAAAACAGTTCATCATGTTATAATAAACAACTTACCGACTACATTATCTTTTAAGAATTTCTTTGAAAATGTGTATGCTTTATTAAACATTAACATTAGGATATGTTTTAAGACAATTGTTTTTAAACACTTTATTAAATCATTTAAATTATAGTATGCATTAATCTATACTTTAACTTTATATTTGGAACAAGATGGCGGCTTTAATTTTTTTTAGCTAAGATTTGTGCAAGAAATCGTTCCTGTTTTAAAAGAAATCGTTCATGTTTTTAAGGGAATTGTTCCTGTTTTTGTCCAAGTCATCGTTCCTTCGGGTTTTTTTTTTCGGGAAATTGTTCCGGTTTTTTAGAAATTGTTCCGCTTTTTTCAGTAATCGTTCATAGGAACGATTTCTTTGGGGAAATCCTTCCTACGTTTTGAGAAATCGTTCTGTAAACATACTTATTATTATTGTTATTGTTATTGTTATTATTATTATTATTATTATTATTATTATTAAAACTATTGTAAAAACGATTTACGGAAAATAAATAGCTTGTTTTTTTGTGTTGTTGTTGTTCTTCAAGGTTTGTTACCACATTAAAAAAAAATTAAAAATTAAACTCCTGGAATTTATCGGCTGCCTCAACATTATGGATGTGCAAAAAAAAAACATTTTTCTTTTGAAAAAGTATAGTTTTTTAAGCAATGCGATAAATTCATACTCATAAAATCTTAGTTGAGGGGCAACGACCCTCAAATTTCAAAACTACACATAAAAAGTAACTTTTTCTTTAGTCACATAGGAAATATTATACTGACATTAAAAATACCAAAAAACACATATAAAATTGCAGCTCGTTGCTATGGTAACCAAAAAAAATAGCTGAAAATACCACAAAAACTGTCTTTACGCCGTAAAAAGATAAAGACTTGTGAGTAAAGCAGTGTCAATGAAGTTTTGCAGAACTGTTTTAAATATCTAAATTTTTGTGATATGAACGAAGCAGATTTTTGAATAAATATTTTTTTCCATAAAAAGCTAGAGACAAATTACGTTTTTTAAAAAAAGGTCAAAATGCAAAGAAAAAAACTTATTAACTCAAAATCTTAAGTCATATTAGAAATTCTACTCCGATCATATCATAAATATTGGCAAAATGAACAATCCCTGAAAAATTCATAACGATAGCATGTATACTTTTCAAGATTTTTTTATCGGTGTGTTTAAAAAGCAAACTCTCAGAAAACGCAAAACAAAAAATAAAATCATAAATTATTGTTAATTTCATAAATATTTCTTTAAAAAAATTACTTTTTAAAAGAATATTTTTAAAACTACCAAATTCATAATATTTCTTGGCCTTTTCTATTGACTTTTGGTGATCATTCTTTGACAATATTTGACGTCGTAACAACTTTCGTTTAATCTTAAAACTTTCACTCGATTTAAATGATGATAGATTTATTCGTTTTTTGTTTATGAGTCTGCAACCAGCTAAAGTAAAATGTCAATGTTATAATTTGCAACAGCATCGTTCACTCCGAACTCTAAACTGGCTAAACCAACATAATTACTTTAATTTTTCCCATATTCAATTAAAACTCTCATTACAGTTCTGGGTTTTGCCATGCAGACACTTTACTATTTCAGAATCTTTACTTAAATCAGCATATATTAAATCAGCATATATTGGCTTGATTTTGTGAATAATATCAACAGGAATTCCTGGTCCAGTTTTTGTTGCTATTTTTGTATAATATTTGGGTGTCATGGATTAAGGTATATTCATAAGCTGAGTAAATTTTTCAATTCCAGTATGACCATGTCCTAATACTCTCATTGCATATATTGTCCTGTTTTAATATCAAACTCTTTAACACAATTATCTGATGTATAAAATTCATATTTATAATCACAAGATAGTGTAGTACACTTCAAATATAGCAACGATGCTAGTCCTTTCTTTTTTTCATGGTAATAACCTTGGTACAGTGCACAGTTTTCACATTGAGGACAAATTAACAATGAAAGAACTTTAGATAAAATTTCAGTATCTGTAATACTGTAACCACTAATTTTTTTAATGTTTTTACTTGGTTCATTTGTAATGAATTTATTTTTCTTAGCAGTTGCGCCTAAAATATTACTGCCATTTAACTCACATGCTCCATTACATTACATGCATTTTTATCTTTCAGCACATTAAATACTCTGCTTTTTTTGTGGTACTTTGTTCTCTGCTTTACTCTATCATTCATTTTTGTGTTCTTAATAACATCCAAATCATCCAAAAAATCTAAAGGATTTTATCATATTTTTTTGTTTCTGCTGTTAGATAAATTACCTTTGATAACTTGATAAAATCGCAATAGTAAATGGCCTATGTTAGAGTATAATAAGAAACAGAATATTATTTAGCAAAGAAGATATAAATCAAAACATATATTTGAAACAGTACTCCAGAATAAGTTCACTAACAAAATATTCACCCCCATAGCAACGCGTTGCTATGCAAATATTTTTTTACTTGGGTTCAAAAAAACATAAATTAAGCAAAAACTTATAAAGAAATCTATAATTTTTTTTTTAGATTCAAAATCTACATAAAACTTTGGTCAACAATTACTAAAAGAAAAAAAATTCAATTTTTGAAAAAATTTGAGGGTAGTTGCCCCTTAAAAACGCAGAAACTAAATGGGAAGAATACAGATATATGATTAGATTATTGTATTGTCGTATTTGATAGCAACATCAAAGTTATATTAAAATATTAGTATCAAGTTAAAAAACATACTACTTGCCGTAATATCAACGAGCCTCTCATCACAAATACAAAGATATTGCATCAGTACAAAAAGATTTATGTTCAATTTAAATTCTGACCATCAAAACGAAGACATTCTTTGATGAAGTCTGAATTCTATTATTGAATTGTAATTTGTAAATTTAAGATAGCGTTGAAAAGATTTTTATCCCCCTCTCTGGTGTCTAGTGGTAAAAAAGTTTCCAATCTCCAAATATATCTCTAATATATTTACACTTCATTACGTTACAATTCTGTTACTTAATATAATGCAATGTATAATATACAAATGTAACATCTTATCAAAAAAACTCAACATTGCTTTTTAAAGAAAAATAAAACAATTGTTTCTTTAAATATAAACATGTTATTGTCAAGGAAACTCTTAGAACGCTATGAAATTTTATCGATAAATGGTATATTATAGTTTCAGTGATATATCAAGTTTTATATAATATATCTTTGTTTTAGTGATAACAGTAACGGATCCAGGTCCTTGTCCTAGGGGGTAATTTGACCAACAACAAAAAAAATCCGCGTTTTTTTCTTTCAGATTTTTTATTTGATTATTTAGAACAACTTAAGAAAAGTTTGCTTATAAGTATTTTGAATGTTTCTGTATATAAATATCTTGAAAAAATCAAAAAATGAAAGTAAGTATTTAGTCTGTTATAAGGGACGGATTCATATCCTCGATTGCCCTAGAATGAAAAATTTTTGGGGCCCTAAACACTTCTAAATACCACAATTTTTTTTCAACGATATCCCATTTAAAAATTGAGCCCGCTAAAATCATGGTACACAGGCTGCAGTCCTGTCTGCCTATAGGTAAATCTGTCCCTATCTGTAATGTGCAACAAAATAATATCTTTAGTATATTCTTTTTATTAATAAAGACTTTTATAAATTTAACAAACAACAATATAAAGTTGAGCTTTCTAGTTTTCGAAGATGCAAAACTATCAATAATCTTTTCGACATTTACGATACAATCTCTATGGATATGCATCCTTGCTTATACTTTTAATCGTTCTTATCCTATATTGGATCTCAACCAAGTTTTAAGTCTTTTTTAGTTAGACATTCTCATCAACAGTGTTTATGTTGGGCAGCCCTTTCATAAAACTCAGTATATTAGTTATGGATGCTGTTAACTCTGTCTTTGTTTTATTTAATAAATTTCTTGGTATTGCTACATTTAATGTTTTAAAAGAGTTTAAGGTTTCATCAGAAAATCTGAAATGTAAATCTAGAAGTATGCTATCAAGTAACGGTAAATAAACATTGACTCTATAGTAAGTTAGAGGATCATTGGTATTGAGGTTTGCGCGATTAGTTTGTTTTCCTGTAATTCGTGGAATCTTGATTTTTAAACCTAAATCTTCTAGCAACTTTGATGTAGTCATACATATAGCATTTAAGTTTACTTCTGACGTCTTTTACTTAATATCTTAATAGTATGTTTAAGAATAGTTTTAGCATATTCATCACCTATATAAATTATACGACAAATTAAAATTAAATTAATAAAAACAAAATTTACTATTAAAATCAAACCTATATAATATTTTTCGTAAGTTTTTCAAAACTGTTTTAGAAAATTTTCAAAATAGAGCGATAGTAATTTACAGTTTTTTATTGTTATCTAAATATATAATAGAATGAATTAATGATGATAAAATGTTTCGAAACTTTCATCGTTTTTCTTCGATATAGTAAAAATGTTAAAAAAAAGGCAACAATTTTTTTGTAATGCTATGTACTAGTTTTAGTTTTGCTTTAGTTTTAGTTTTGCTTTAGTTTTAGTTTTTGTTTTAGTTTTAAAAAAGTAAATAGTTAGCTGCAGAATAATTTTTTGTATTTTGTTTTTTCTTTTAAAAATTTTTCAATAATATTTTGATGTTTGATATTTCTTATTGGGGTTAGTTACCCCACCACCATACTCTTTGTATCCCCCACCACCTTACTCTTTGTATCCGCCACTGAGTGATATATCATAGTTTTAAATGATAAATCAAGTTTTATCGATATATGATATATCATAGGGTACCACTTTAAATAAGGCTGTTAATGGGTACCCGGTTAATGCCCGGGCACCATTATCAAATAACGGTTATTGCCCGGGCACCATTATCAAATAACGGGTAACCGTTGTTAATGCAAAAAAGCAAAAAGTTTCAATTTACAAATTATTAATTCTAATTTTTTTTTAAGTTTTTAACCATTAATTGAAATAAAACAATTTAACAATAAAAAATTGAAATGTAAAATAAGATCTTGAAGAAAAAGTTCTGATTTCTTTATCATCGTTAGCATTTCTGAAAAATTTAATAAAAACGTTCGGAAAGTTGTTTGATTTTCTGATTCGGAAACCCACTTTTTACTCTTAACTTTACGTAAAATGTTTTCTTCTAAGTAAATGAGAACTCCTCCAACTAGCATGTCTCTAAAGCAAAATTTCATGAAATATGGAGGATGGAGAGTAGAATTCTCTCGAAGATCTTTCAAAGAATTCCAAGTTTCAGTTAAGCAAATTATATATAAAATGTTTTCAGTTTCTTATTGAAAAGGTATGCAGTTTTTCGAAAAAAAATTTGTAAAAAGAAGTTTAAGTGCGCGTAGTAAGTTTATTGTAAATAAATAGAATGTTATACAAAAAATTTGTAACCGATTAAAGTTTTGTAAAAGTAGTTGTTGTTTTTTCTTCTTCATGCTTACTTTTAAAAACATTAATTATGTTTTAAAAACATTTTAAAACACTAATTTATAGAAAAAAAATGGGTAAAGTATCAAAAGTGTGGTCTTATGCAGACCGAATTGATAAAAACAGGGTGAAGTGCAAGCAATGTGAACTAGTTTTGGATCAGAAAATAGCAGACTTCATTGCTCGTGATGCACACCCGATAAGTTTAGTTGAAGGTGATGGATTTCTTAGTTTGTTGATCCAGACTATGTTTTTAAAACTCATTCGACTACCACAAAGCTGAAAAAAAAAGATACAACGAGACGGTCATGTCACTAAAACTGAAATTAGGGAATAAGGCACAGATTGTCGCTTTTACAACGGACATGTCAAAACATTGCATATATGTGTGTATTTGCGCATTGGGTTAACACGGAATTGGAGCTGGAATTTGCAATCTTGCAGACACGAGAATGTCCTGAACGGCACACTGGAGAAAACATCAGTATTTGTTCGCAGGATACTGCTGACGAGTGGCAAATCCCTGTTCAGAAAATCGCTGCTACAGTCTATGATAACGGCTCAAATATAAACCGAGCAATGGACTTTCTTGATGAATGGCCGGATCAGCGCTGTTTTGCTCACACGCTACAGTTAGCCATTGGAGCTGGTCTGAAACTTTTAGC
Source organism: Hydra vulgaris (assembly GCF_038396675.1). Classification (NCBI taxonomy): domain Eukaryota; kingdom Metazoa; phylum Cnidaria; class Hydrozoa; order Anthoathecata; family Hydridae; genus Hydra; species Hydra vulgaris. The sequence continues at coordinate 92,635 of NC_088931.1, forward strand.
AATTGCGAATATGATTCGGGCTGCAAGGCAATTGGCTGCACACTTCAAGCGAAGTAATTTAGCAATGCAGGAATTGCGTAACAATCAAGTAGCACTGAGATCTAAGGATGATAAAAAAACATTAAAAGTCATTATAGACTGCTCTACTTGATAGAATCCCACGTTGGACATGTTAGAACGATTAGTGAAGCTACCTTGGGTGATTGGAGCCGTGCTGTCTGCCCTAAATTTTACAACAAAAAGAAACGCAACGACTCTACAAATGACGGATGAAAACTGATTGCTTACGCAAGCCATTATACCCATTCTGAAACCATTAAAGCAGGTAACAGCTATGTCATCTGGTCAGAAATATCTTTCGTAGTCTTTAATTTATCCACTACTGTCTATTGTTCTAAGAAATGTTCGAGCAGCAAAACCAGACGAATGCACTGCTGCCAATAATTGCAGAAATGTCATTGCTACTGAAATAACAAAGCGAAATTATCCGGAAGGATTCAGTGTACTACCTGGACCAAGAGCGTCTGTATTAAATCCACGTTATAAGCTTTTAAAATTTTTTGAAGTCCCTATTCGAAATGAAACATACTCCGCCATTAGAGTTGAAATGGAAGCTATTGTTATGCCAGTATTAGAAGAAAATTTAGAAGAACCGATGCCAAAGCAAGCACGGGATCATTTAGAATCGGACTTACCAAAGGATAATGTTTTTGATGAACTAACATTGCTGTGCACAGCCAACGAAGAGTTTGGACAAATGGATGAATTGGCGTCTCTCCTTTGGGAAACGCCATTGACTGTCAGCGGAATTATCTTAGAGTTTTGGCAAAATAACACCAAACGTTACTCAAAACTTTCTATTTTGGCTCGCAAGTACATGTGCGTACCTGCGACTTCGGTGCAGAATGCGCTTTTTCAACTGCTGGACATGTAGTCAATTGACGGCGTGCGTCATTGGCACCCAAAACAGTAGACATTTTAGTTTTTCTTAACCGTAATTAGAAGTTGAGTAATGTGGACACCTAATGTAAAATAAATTTTAGATTTAAATGAAATTTTAAATAAGTGACATCATTGATTGAGACGTTTTATTGTTTTTTATTATTTATAAGTACAACTTTTATAAAAAAACATTGTTTTTTAACGGGTACCCGGGTACTCGCCCGATCGTTCAACGGGTACCCGGGCAAGCATTTTTGCAATTTTTGACAGGCTTAACTTTAAATATTAAAATTAAATCTTAATATATAAACATATATAGTCAAAAGTGCCTAAACAATATAAAGTCACACAAATTTTTTCAGTTTAAATTATATTTATAAGTTTAATAGATCGCGACGTTAGAATTATCTTATTCTATTTCCACATTTTTGACTTTTGAAATAAAACGATTAAAAGGAAGGACTTCAGGAGACGGTTTATAATTTTTTTTTATAACTAATGTTTTTTCCACAACTTTTTTACTTATAACTTAGGTTTTAATACAATGGAAAAACATTATTCTGAGGTAGGCAACACTTTCAATAACTCAAATTTTTCAAAAAGTGGAGATAAAACAAGATAGTTATAACAAAGCGACATGTCGATATAATTGTCGATATGATTGTTGATAAGTACGAGTATAGACGTCCAATCATTGTTTGTCGGATGTCTTGAGATGTTCAACACCCATTAATCTAGATGCAAAATTATAAGGTTTTAAAAGCGACATATTCCAAATTTCTATACTATATCAATGTTTAATGTTTACAGCCATTTCCAAAAAAGAATGCTTTGGAGGTATCAATACACATATATGTTTAAATTCATACCTCCAATATTTTTAAGGTTTTAAGTTTAAAAAAATTATCTAAATGCTTTTTATAAAACCGTTTTTAAATTGTGGTCTATTTATAGTCATTTTCAACAACTAGGAATAAATCTAAACTACAAAGTTTTAGCAAACCAGGTGTTTATTAAGTCGGTTTATTAAGTTTATTTTTATTTCTTATTATTTTTTATTTATTATTATTTTTTATTTATTATTATTTTTTATTTATTATTATTTTTTATTTATTATTATTTTTTATTTATTATTATTTTTTATTTATTATTATTTTTTATTTATTATTATTTATTTATTTATTTATTATTATTATTATTATTATTATTTATTAAGCTGCGGAAAACCTTATTTAGGTAAAACAGCTTTAAACTGTATCAAGAATACTTTATCATGTAAAATAAGTTAAGATTGAAAATGTGGTTCCTCTAAAATATTTCATCATAAAAAATTCTACCAAGGAACAATAAAATGGGATACAAAATAATTAATATTTGTCTTTCAACAAACTAAAACGCTAGAGAGGTCTCAGAAATATTGTATACGTTTTAAAAAACTTAAGAAATTTAAGAAACCATGATGCGTTTTTAAGCAATCTTAAAAACGATACTAATGCAGTGTTTTTTCTAATTAATGCTTTTTGTAAAAATGTCCATTAGTGTTAAAATATAACAAATATACATAAATATAAGTATTGAATATTCTTTGTAAAAAGAAGACAAACTAATATATTTAAACTCGTTTATACAAAACATTAAAAAGTATTTTGAGTTTCTTATAAAAACTCATATTTTTTTAAATAAATTAAAAAAAAATTAACAAAAATATAATAATAATATTAACAATAATTATAATAGTAATAATAATAGTAATAAACACTGGGGAACCCAAAGTTTTTTTGAATAGAATCTGAAATAAGTTATTGATTAATTTATAGGTGCTAAATTAAAAAATGATTTTAATTTTTCTTTATCACGTCAAGTTTTTAAATTTTTTAAAAAATATGATAAAATGTAAATTATAAAGTACCGATATAAGCTTATTTTATCCAAATATTACCGTACAAACGAAAATAAACAATTGGGCTAGACTGCAATGTTTATGTAACCCAAATAATATTTTTACAAATAATACGGCTACTGAATACATCAATTTTAAAAATAGTTTAGGTAAAAATGTACGTTTATAGCTCTTTCCGGAATGTTCAGATTGAGAAATATGGCGTTTTATGCTCCAAAAAAAGTCGGCTATCATATGTACATCCCATCTACCTTGATAACATTCTTCTACAACCTTCAAGTCTTGATGAAATTGTTCTCATCACTGACAGCACTAAGATTTTCACGAAATTGGCGAGATGGCAATGCAGAAAATGCAGAAAATTACAAAGAAATTGTTTAGCAAATTTATAATTTTCCAAAAGTTGCTTAACAATTTCTTTGTAATTATGTGTGTAAGTATTTCCAAGAAAGTTCTTAACGATGACTTTAAATGATATTAAAGCGTTCTTCTCAATATCCGACATAGTTCTGGTAAAATATTTATCTTTGATAAGCTGTCGAATTCGTGCACAATCAAAGACACCGCTTTAATTTTTTTAATTGACAGTCTAGAAAATGCAATAACAATGTACTTAAAATAGTCGTCATTAGTTACCAGTGCTATCACAAGTTGCTTCATGAGACCTAGTTTTATGATCAAAGGTGGAAATTTTATTTTCTTTCTGTCAACAAGTGTTTCATGTAAAATGTTTGGATCTCCAGGCTTAAGATCAGACCTTGGAGGCCCGTTTGTTTTAACTCAATGCTTACCTCGAGCTCTTCTATGTAATATATAAAGAAAGCAAGGATACTTTGAGTAAAAACGTTGCTAACCAAGAAGGAAACACACCATTTTAGGGTCAACACGTTTTGTCCAATGATGCTTCTTATATTGTAATAACTCAATATCTCTCTTTAAATCACAATATTCATCACAAAGACAGACAGAATTCCCAGTATACACTGCACTAAATAAATCGCTATTATGTAGCAGGACGCACTTGAAGCTCTTCTTTGAATAATCAATGAACATTCGTTATTCAATTTAGTTTTAGTCTGAAAATCCCAATTCCTTAAGTAAAACAGAAATGTTATGGAAAAACACAAAACCACTTTAATTTGAAACTACTCCAGAAATTTATTTTCTCTAGTATGAAAGTAAAGTAGTTTTACTCCTTTTTCAACTATATTTTCCTCATTTAGTCTTGACGCTAGAATTTCTGGAGCCCAAATCCTTTGCCAAATCATTCAACTCTAGCTGATCACATCTCTTAAGCTGAATTGTGGTGTTCAAAATCATTCCTGTCACTGTCTTCTTGAACATCACTAATTTCTTCTTGAGAAGATTGTTGTTTGAATACTTGCACTGGAATTTTATTTGAATGACACGTTGGTCTTTAAGCTGATGGTAAATTGGATAAACTATTTTCCTTTTGAAATTTTTTGGTTTTTTTTTTTTGTTTTTTAAGCCTTTCATTAGACAAAAGTAACAGCCTGTTGAATAATCTTTTTCCTCACACTAAACCTTAGGAATACCGAATGCTAACTTGGCTCATGACTTGTCTTGATCACCAAATTTCATCAGGAACATTTAAACGTAAAGCTCACATGTTTTGAAAACAACAAAAAATTTTAGCAAAATAAAAATTCATACAAAAAATAGCTTGTAGCCCAGACAAATTATTTTTGTAGATTCTAGGGCAGACGAACCAATCGTAATCAGCGGGAAATATCCTATATATCTAGAAACGTTAGGATATTGATAAAAACAATGTTCTAAAATCATTTACAAAGTTAACATATCGTGAAAGTCGGGATCTTTTGTTGAATTTTTTCAGTTTGATAAAATTAAATTAAAATAATTTTTTATCCCAACTCTCTATGTATATATGGGCGTATAGGTTATTTAAATGTATCGTATATATGCGCGTTTTAGGTTTCTTTAAATGAATGCATACTATGCATGCATTTAATTAACCTATCTGTGCATACCTACGCCGTAAATTTATGCAATGAACTCTGTATATGTGGAACTGGACTATATATATACAAAGACTTTAAGAATAGACAAGACGATAAACAAGACAATAGAACAGCAAAAGAAGTTGCGAGAGAAGATTTCAAAAAAGACTTCGAAGCGAAGATAAATGCACAGTTACGAAATATAAAAAAATATTTTTTGTCAAGATTTTAATAAGTGCTATAAATTTTGTCAAGATTTTAATAAGTGCTATAAATTGGCTATTTAAATTATAAAGCTATAAAAGCTTTATAATTGAAATAGCCAACTAACAAGTTATTAGCTTGATAGCAGTTTCAATGACATTAAAACGCAATGATTCAAAATGCGTTTTAATGTCTTCTAAACTGCTAATAAAAATTTTAAAGTCAGTTTTTTTTTTTTTTTTTTTGTTTTATATTTGTGCTATACTTGATAACAAGGGTTTCTATATTTCCTTAAAATTTTTTCGTTTTATCAGTTTTACTTCTTTAATATTTTTTTTCTGATTCTGATTTTTTTAAGTTTTTGAAGTTTTTTCTCGTAATCAACAAATCAATAAACAGATAAATTAAATCAATAAACGATAATCTTTTCTCCTAACTAAAACTCTCCTATTTACAAATTTTTCCTCAATATATATACTCTATGCTTTTCCTAAAATATCCTTCAAAACACCGTCATAAGTCACCGCAAAAACATATTTACAATTGTTATTGGTAAAAACTATTAAAGCTATTAAATCTCTAACGTCATTAAATATTCTAGAACTTTCCGGAATTACACTCCTCCTTGATCCTTACGGATCATCCAAATAGCAATCAAAGTATTTCGAAGGCATGCGCCGTTCCCGACCACTCCGTCGCAAAAGCATGTCGATTTCTTGGGGTCTATCTTCAGCTTCGACATTTTCCTCGTTCGTCTCATCTTTAACTTGCTCTCCTTGATTTTTAGCGTTCTCTAGACCAGTTTCAGTATTCATCTCTATTTCCACATCAGGGATAATGCAGGACTGAGTATCATTTCGAGGTCTAACGTGTTTCACATGACGCGGAATGCCGTTCACTTCTACGATTTGTTTCGACGCATTCCGAGTTATCGTAGCTGGTTGCCACTTTGTATAGCACCTCGCATTTGGTGGTTTCAGCCAGACTTTATCGCCGATTCGAAACCTCTTGTTCGTGACATTTTGCGCAGGAAGATTCTCTTTTCCCAATCCTTTCACACCAATGGTATAACTGTATATTTTGTCGATCGGACTTGCACCATTTTTGTCGGTTGAGACATTGTACCAATATAGTGCTTTCGGTATCGACATTTTCAATCGTTCTGCTATTCTCTTGATCGTACGGTGGTTTCTTTCTACAATTCCATTTCCTTCAGGATAATGAGGGGATCTAAATCTAATTTGTACTCCCCAACTATCAAGGAAACTCCTTATCTCTTTAGTTTTAAATGTCGGCTCATTGTCAGTCAATATTTCAGACGGTGCTCCACGTTCACAAAAAATAAGACGGAGTATTCGGACAATGCAAGACTTCCGTATGAGCTTGATAATTGTCGCCACAACGCGTATTTTGAAGGTCCGCAATTAATTAGACTCAAAAACTTGACAGTGCCATAATGCGTGATGTCCATGGCCAATCTCTCCCAGTTTCCTTCAACATCCAATTTCCCTTTTTCCCACCGTATTGGCGCTCGATCTATTAACTGACATGGTTCGCAACTTTTTATCACATTTCGAACATCGTTTTCAGTAGCAGTCGGAATTGCTTTACGAACAAAGTTTAACGTTCGATTCACTCCGAAATGTCCAGTTCTTTGGTGTATTTCGGAAATAGATTCAGCCTTCGTAGCTGCGATTCCCATACAACTATTCCAACACTCTGGCACAGTCAGTTTGTTGAGCCATCTGCTGCGAACTCTTGTTAATGCGTCAGCCAAATTATCTTTAGAAGGAATGAGTTTTACCTCAACGCTAACATTGTATTCTTCAATTAGCTGTTGCAACACGCTCAGTCTTCTTCGAATCAGCATTTCACCCGTCGCTTTTGATCTCAACCTTGATTTTCCTGTAAGGGCAACAGACTGTTTTTACCGATTCCGTGACAGTATTCCAGTGGAATACTGTCACGGAATCGGTAAAAACAGTCACTTTTTTCAGCTTCCACATCAGAGCCACATTCATTCCACGTATCACAGCGTCTAATTCTGCCATGTTTATATGAATACCAGACGTTTCTTTTCGCAGCCATGTTGCATCCTCCACAGTAGTTTCCCCAACTTGAATAAGAGCACCCATCGCATCGAAGATAAGCCTTGCGTAAATCAATAATTGCTGGTTTGTTACCCATTCTTCTCCATTCTCTAAGCTTTTCGACACACACATCTGCATCTCTCGTGTATGTCTCAATGAAATTGTTAGCTTCTCTCCAGTCCAGAACAGGTCGGATTTTGTGGTCTTTGTTTCTCTGAATGACAGCCATTAAAGGAATCTGCCCTTTGGGCGGCCCCAATTCATTTCCGTCATGCTCTAACAGCCACTTCCGATCAATCCAATCCTGTAGTTTGTTTTCATAGTCTGCTCTAGCGTGTTGTGGAATTTCGTACTGTGCCACTTTATTGCGCAATCGGTCAGGGCTTTCTCCATCTCTCCATTTCCATTTGACTCTCCATTCAACACCATTAAAAACTGCTTCGTGATCTTTCTTTTTTATTTCGATTTTCTTAACTTTGTCCTTGTTCAAAGCCGATGCTCCACAGTAACTCAATCCGAACTTCGCTTTTCCCAAAGGAGAAATGGATACTCCTCCTAGTAATTTAATGGAACTCAGTCCGAGCACCATATCAACTCCAAACGGTTGGAAGTCCACTAAAATAACTTCATTACGTGCTTTAATGCCACTAACCTCAAGAATCATCCTTCAAACGTTACTACCTTTTGAGAGTTTGAGTACCTTCATTGACTTTTGGGCAGGAATTTTTTATTCAAAATCGTCTTCGAACATCCTGTGTCCACTAAAGCTGTCGCAACCATACCGTTAACTTTTAAACGAATAACAGATAATGCGCTCATTCCACCGTTGTTCAGGAGCGAGGTAGCGCAGATTCCTCGCTCCTGCAATCGTTTCCCTGCAGCTTCCAGCATTTCGATGCAATGTGTCCTTCCTCACCACATTTAAAACATCTAACAGTCTTCGGTGACAAGTTCTTCGCAAGCAAACAATTCTTTGCAATTTGATTCAAACCTTTGCAGTTGTAACACACTAACGCGGTTTTTGTAGCATGGCGTCTAGATACAGCGCCAACAGCGTCACTGTCAATCACATTTCACAGTTCAAAGCAGCTCTCACTCTGGGTAACATTATATCAATCGGGTCCATTACGGCTCGAAATCTTGATGATAAAACTTCTGGCAAACCCACAACAAACGCCAAACGCACAGACTCCTCTGATAATTTAGCAAGATATCTGATTTTGGCTGATTTAAGGCTAATCGTCTTAAATCAGCCAAAAACACGTCGGCTTTTTCTCCGTCACATAATTTTCGTTTTGTAAACAGTTCATATGCAGTATAGGCATCTACAGAAAACGCCGCTAATAACACACGCTCGACTTCCACAACATCTTTTTTATCTTCCGTGGTTAAAGCATCGAACACTGCATAAGCAGCTTCTCTGAAAAGAATCGGAAAAAGTAGTTCAAGCTTTAAGTTCTGAATTTCAGCAATCACTTTCGTTCGTTGAATCCAAACAGCAGCATCCGAAATGCCATCATACGTTTTAAACATATCAAATAATCTCATACTTGGTTCCATGCCCGGTTAGCTTGTAGTTTTTTCTCGTAATCAACAAATCAATTAACAGATAAATTAAATCAATAAACGATAATCTTTTCTCCTAACTAAAACTCTCCTATTTACAAATTTTTCCTCAATATATATACTCTATCCTTTTCCTAAAATATCCTACAAAACACCGTCATAAATCACCGCAAAAACATATTTACAATTATTATTGGTAAAAACTATTAAAGCTATTAAATCTCTTACGTCATTAAATGTTCTAGAACTTTCCGGAATTACAATTTTATTGTTCCTATTAATTTTTTTTTATTAAATGTGTTACTGCAGTTTACTCCGTTATTTCTTTGTCTTAATATTTTTTTATTTTATATGTTTATAAAATAAAAAAATATGAAGACAAAGAAATAACGGAATTATTCTAGTTAGTTTGGAGTTATATTAGTTCTAGTCCATTGACAAGTTTTTAACAATATGATTAAAATCGAACTTAATTTTATAAAGTATAATTAGGTTTTTAATTTTTAATTTTATGGTTAAATAAATAGAAATGACTAATATTTTACTAAAAGATTTTTCAAACGTATAAGCGCATAATTTTTCAAATAAACGCATAATTTAAGGCATAAACGCATAAAAAACGCATAAACGCATAAACGCATAACATAAATTTATTTATACTTCTAATATTTATGTGTATTGCAGTGAAACTTTAAAAAAGAGTTTCACTGCAATACACATAAATATTAGAAGTATAAATAAATTGTTTAACAAACTAAAACAGTTCGTAATACAATGCAACTACTTATTTATATGATTTTCCTAAAATAAACATGGCGCTCCGAAATCGCCTCAACCAAGGTTCAAATTGCAGATTATACACCAATAACTTCTGAAAGAAAAAAAAAAAAAAAACAATTGCAGGAGGAATTTCCGAAATGATCAAGCGAATAAACTAGGAAAAGTTCTATGTTGACAACCAATTCTTTACAATTGAGATAATCAAAAAATCAGAAAATCTTTTAGTCTTTATTTTAGTCAATAAAAATTTTTAAAATATTTTAGATTTCACCTGTTTAAGACTGTTATGTTGTATTTAAGGAAAATAAAGATTTTATTTTTATCGGGTATTCATAAACTATTTTTTTAAAACATTTCTGGAGAATTATTATTTTTGTTTTATACGAAACTTATCTTTGTTTTAAACAAAAACATAAAAACTTGGTGTAAATTTATTATTAGTAAATTGATTATTAACCTTTATTAGTTCTTCCCCCTTGAAAAGGCGCATTACCAAACAACCAGGCTAAATAAACTTTTCCTGTTTTCAAAAAAACAGACTTTTTTTTGGCATTATAATGACTTCACTTATTTTATTAATTCTCTTTTGAGCATACTCTATTGAAACCGTTTGCGACTCTATTGAAACCGTTTGGGACTAAATAAGCTACAGAAATAGTTGAACCATTTGGAAATGAAATATATTAAAGAATCCAATGCATTTAAAATAAAAGTTGTTTACATTATCTTAAAAACTCCCTATTAATATGAAATATGAAATAATGGCATTGTATTTTATTCATATTCTATTTAAAATTTATGGAGTGTTAAGAACATATAAAATATAAATAGAAACATTGGTATAATTTACTTTTGCAAGTAAATGTTTTTGAGCATATTATGTAAATTTAATAGTTGTGTAACTTAACTGGTTGTTTTGATTTAGTTTATAGGAAAAATTACTGTGATGTACTTTATCCATATAAGTACATTCTTAAGAAACAATTATATTATAAAATAACACAAATTATAATAAAATATTGTTATATTAAAATATACAATTTTTAAATTATGTAAAGAGATATTTAAATACACAATCTTAATGCCACGTTTTGTTAAAAAAAGAAAACTTTAAAACTTTATTTTATTAAATCTGGCTAATAAATACATGAAATCTAAAAAAATCAATTCAAAAAACAAAAACATTTACCAATGTAGTAACTTCAACAGCATTTTAATATAAAGAATGATAACAGCAAATTGGTGTTATTGGTGTCACAAACAGCGATATATCTGAACCCAACTTAAAAATACAATGAACTCCAATAGTTACTTTATGCAACTGGTCTATTTCTAATTAAATATTATTTATATAATATTACTTTAACTACTAGTTAAGAAATATGCTTTTTATATAAACTTTAAAAACCGTTCTAAATAAGAAGCAATTTTTTTTATTAGAAGTGTTTTTACAAAATAAATCCGATAATAAAACTTAAATCTATTTCACTTTGGGGTTAAGGAAAAATTATTATTATATGCAATATTAAAATATTATATTAATTTTATTTATTTTTAGATTCAATTTTATTCTTGGGTACTTTTACAGACGTACTAGACGTACCCTAGATCCGCCCCTGATTTATATTAAATTTATATATAAAATAAAAATTTACGTTCTCAATTTAATGAAATAAAATATTTCGAATCGCTGCGCTTTAAGGTCTTCAAAACTATGATTTTCAATGCTTTTTTTGCGCCAAAAATATTATAAAATATTTAAATGTAAATAGTTGCGTTTCTGATAAAAATCTAATAAAAAAAAGAAAAACTAAAACACTTTCCTATTTGAATGACTAAACAAGTAGTAATAAAGTTGACTTGCTAAAATATTTTTTATGTTATATTTATCAAATCCCCTCCCTTTTATCACAAATTGTAACAAATTTTGGCCTTCCCCTAAAGCGTGACGTAATTTATAGACTTCCTTTTTATAATTTTGTTAAGTTTGCTGGCTTGTAGGCCAGGGTAAGCGAGGTATAGCTCGTTTTCCCCAGCGCTTTTTTTTTATTACGTTCTCCCTTGCGCTTTTTTTCTATTTTCTATTTAAAATATCGCAATAGAGTATTCAGTAAGTTACAAGTTATAAATTAGAAATATTTTTTTAAATTTATAAATTCAAAAGTTATAAATTACAAACATTTTTTTTTTTTTTCAGTTTACAATGTTAGTCGTGATACAATAAAATAAACTGTTAAAAGTCCTTTGCAAATATATATATATATAAAGCGTGAAAACAGTGTAAAAAAGGTTTTCGAAAGAAGATCACTAAAATCTTATCATCGGAACCTTAAAAAAACAAACAAACAAACAAAAATATATAAAAAAACTTCTTACATAAGCAAAACTGTAAACAATATAAATGACATATATAATTATAAAAACAATATAAATGGTTGTAAACAACATAACTACAAAACTTTAGAAAAAAATAATAAAAATTACAAAATAATGTTAAATAATTGATAAAATAATTAGTAATACTGTAAAGTTATATTGATGGAAAGAATTAAATTTGTCATTTTATTTTTGAAAAGATTTTGGTCGATCAAAATCAAAATTTGACAAAACAAGTTTATTATATATGTGCGGTGCACGATAGACAAGACAAAATTGATTGAAATTTGTTTGTTAAATAGGTTCGTTAAATTTTTTTTTTTTATTGGTTAGCATTTGTTTTACTTGTTTGAAATAGTTTAAAGGATAGAAAATAGTTTAAAAATATATGACACAGTAGAGATAAAACACACAGATAAAATGTTACTGATTTAACTTTTTTACCAAGCGTATACAAGCAATAGAGATAATGAAGATTAACTGATTATATAATAATCAAGATTTGAGGCAAGTTTGAGGGCAAAAGTTTTTTTGCCAATGAAAGAGGATCCATTTAATTTTGTCAGTATTTAATGTTAATTTATTGGATTTGAACCAGTGGGATAGAAGTTTAACGTCTTTATTTACGGTGGAGAAAAGTTTGCTAATATCACTCTGAGAGATAAATATATTAGTATTATCAGCAAACATGATGCTTATCAGATTAGGAGCTTTACTTAAATCGTTTATATCGATTAAAAAATTGAGAGATCCGAGAATTGAACCTTGTGGAACTCCACAGGTTATATTTAAACAATTACTGAGATATTTGTCATTACCAACAACTAGTTGTTTTCGTTTACTCCCTAATTTCCTTTTTTCAAGTTGGATGTGATGATCAACCGTATCGAAGGTTTTCGAAAGGTCGACACTTGAAATAACATGAATCCCAGAAAAATCCAGAAAAACTCAGCAATTTTTTTACACTTTTATAAAGTTCAATTAAAATTTTATTTTTTTTAATTTAGTACAAATATTTTGCATATATTAATAAGTTTACGAAATGTAGGTGTAAAAGATTTAGTTTATCAAATATAAAAAGTGTGTTTAAACAAGGAAAATGGTGATCTCGTTGATAAACTTGAAAAAAATATAAAGGTCATGGAAAACATTGTGAATTTAAAAAGCTCAGGAAAACGTTCTTTAGTCAGAGAATGCTCAGATAAAAATTTTATAAATTAAAGTGGCAAAGCTAAAATAACAACAATAATATCACGATAAATGAGTGATGTTATGATTGTTATAAATGATTGGGAGAAGGCGGAGGGGGAGAAATTCCGAAAAAGTACTGTCTGACTTCCCAAAAAAAAACAGGTCCCCAAAACTTTAACCTATTGACTAGCCGACCATATTCAACAAAAAAACAACTAAAGGTTGAAAATTATTTTTCTATGAGGAAGGGGGGGGGAGCGCCACTGTTAAATTGCCCCAGCGATTATATAAAGGAACTGGACCATATATAAAGGAATATATCTAAAAGAACTGGAACAGAAGAAGATATAAGCTGTCTTTTTAACCAAGTCTCGTTTACATTAAATTTACATAAAATTGTCAGTATGTATACAGTAATAAAAGTAATATTTTTTTTTTAATAAAAATAGAAAAACACGTCTAATTGTACATGTTGAAATATAACGCTAGAGGAAAAGCGCCTACGATGGCGTATTTAACTTTGAAGCTTCATTATTCAGTATCCCGAAGACCAATAATGAAAGTTTTGATATGGATACATACCTTGTTACATCTAGAACAATAATAATTCTCGGAAGTTTTTATCAGTTTTGTTTTTTTATAAGTTATTCTTATTTAAAAAAAAACAACAGAAAAAGTATGCCATCATAGGCAACCACTGCTCCTATGATGGCATAGGGGAGGATGGGGGCTGGTTAGGATCAAGGGTAACCTGATGATTTCATATAACTTTAGAGTCTTACCTCAAAAAAGCCAGAAATTACTCGCAACTATCTTAACTTAGAATTTCATTCTACACAGCAGCATTTTCAAGTTTTGCGCATGCGCATTGGATATATTGCGTTGCATGTATTTTTTGGACAAAAAAAGAAACTTTTGAAGCATCGCTTTCTTTTTAATTTAATTGAAAATAAGTTTTTCTTGAAAAAAAAGGTTTTATCAACTCATCAATATTGCAACACACCCAACTCGTCAGTATGCCATCATGGGAAGAAGTCATCAATTTCATTTAAACAAGCTGTATCTGCCTTGTTAAAAAGATAAAATTAAAGTAAATACTCCGCTAAATGCACAAAATATAAATATAAAATGCATGAAAATTCCCTCCCTGCACAGTTAACAATAAAACCACAATCTTAAACATTCGAAGGGAACAAAACTACAACAGCACATTCCAAAATCGATTTTCGTTGATTATAAAAGCAAAATTTGTGCACAAGTGACGTATTTTCTCTAAATTTAATGTAAAGTCAGTACAGTCATGTAGATCTAATCACTTTTTCACCAAAACCAATTTTTATGGAAATATGACCACTATCCCGTTACAGGCGCCATGTCACCATAGGCGTCTTTTCCCTATACGTTAAAGATTAACAGCGATTTAAAAGTAAAATAGTTTTATAACAAAGCAAAAAAAAAATTTAACAACACATAGTTTTAAAAAAACTAAAGAAAACTTTATCAACTTTTTTCATTTTATTCAACAAAAAAAGTTTTTGACTGCAATTACTGTGATAACCAAGCGTCTAGCATGTTTTCTAGAATAAACAATGAAACCTTAAAGTCATTATTATCTCGATTATCAATTCAATTATCGATTCAACTCAATTCAATTAAAATTGCAACAGCAGAGAAGTAGAATTAATAACAGTTTAGACTTTTAATATTGCAATAACTTTTATATAACATAATATACAATAACTTTTTTTTTTAAGTTTTTTTTTAATGAGCACTGACTTACTGAGTTTTTATTTATTTATTGGGAAGCTGTGGTGTTGTAGTAGCGCACTTGACTCAGAAACAAAAGATCCCTTGTTTGAACCCCACCTCTGGGCAAGTTTTATAACATCGGTAAAGGAATGAGGCGTGAACTTCCATTCAGATGCTCTTTCGCGGTGCTGTGTGATAAGTCCGCAAAGAATTCTTGGGGAACACAAAATAAACAAATAAAATAAAAAATAAAAAGGAAAAGAGGCGTGTACTTCTTATTAAATGCTCAATTGCGGTGCTCTAAGTTGATATAGGTGACAGCAAATCCTGGAAGGACTTCTTAAAACAAACAAAAAAAATTTATACTACATATGCGCTGGTTTTTATATTAATTTAGGTAATTTTAAGTAAAAATTTCACGATCATTGGAAACTTAACAACCTTCCTTATTTCTTCAAAATTTGTAAGAACAATGCCATGTTTTATCTAAGTCAATTCAGTTCTGTTGGTAATAATTCTTTAATTAACCAGAATAAATTCGATGGAATAGACACATTTAAATTTAAATTAAGAGGGGTTAGGGGTAACAAAAAATGACTAAAGTTCAGCACCAAATTAAAAAAAAAAATTAAAAAAAAAGATATTAAAATCTTATTTAAGAAAAAATTTTATTTTAGCTTTTTGAGTTTCAAAAGTTTTTCTTTTGTTTTATATTTCATGTGATATTTATATTGTGATAAAAGGTTAAAACTTTTTAGTTAGGCACATAAACTAATGTGTTTTCATTTGATGCATGCATGCATTACTGCTGAAATATAAAACATTATATTAAACTATCTGCTAGCCTACCAGTGAGCTTGCAATGAGCTAGTTATAGCATCAAGTTTAGTGTAATTAGAACTCTTTTAGTATAACTGGTTTATTTGAAAATAGCGTGACGTCACGTTAACTTAACTAAGCCAACAACGGTAAATATGCAATTATCAAATTAGAAAAAACATCGTGGAGTGTAGGCGGAGCACGATATTTTCGGACAGTGTGGCATTGCGGCACAGTTATACATGAAGCTTTATACCTCAGCTGATAATTTCTTTTTTTACAATTTGTTTAAAAAAATTTAAAATTTTTTTGATAAAAAATTTTAAACTTTTTTTTTTCATTATGAAAATAAACAAAAAATTATTACGAACTTTTCTTTAAATACCAAAATGCCTTTAAAGTAAACGTATTAGCAAGTTCGCGAAAAACTAAATTTTTGTATTTTCTT
This sequence comes from Hydra vulgaris, assembly GCF_038396675.1. NCBI lineage: Eukaryota > Metazoa > Cnidaria > Hydrozoa > Anthoathecata > Hydridae > Hydra > Hydra vulgaris. The sequence continues at coordinate 108,682 of NC_088931.1, forward strand.
ATACGATACAGTGACAAAAAGTATCTTGTACAAATGGTAATTTGTTTTACAAATAAAAAGTGAAAGTTTCTTTAACATTATATTTTTTTATCCTCTTTTAGAATCTGGTTTTAAAAATGTATCTAGTATTGAACTTTTTGAATACAATTATTTATATTTAAGTGATTTTTGTGCGTCTGCTGTTAAAAAATAACTGTTATATTTTAAATATTATAATATAAGATATTTTAAATACTATAATATAAAATACTGTTATAAAAATATATTTTGGAATTTAAATATTATAATATAAGGTATTTTAAATACTATAATATAAAATACTGTTATAAAAATATATTTTGGAATTTAAATATTATAATATAAGGTATTTTAAATACTATAATATAAAATACTGTTATAAAAATATATTTTGGAATTGAGTAGCGCAACAATTGTTTTTTGACTTTCTTATTTCATATTTTATTGCTGCGCTGTATCCGTTTAGAATGTTATTTGATGTATTAGGAATTATTATTTTTGGTAATGAATAACTCCATTATTTTTAATTTTCATTCTCTACTCTAAAGCATAAAGCAGCTTTTGTTTATGAACATCTACATTGTTTATGAACATCTACTTTGTTTATTGATACAATATTTTTGTTTAAAAAAATAAAAAAAAATTCTAATTGTGTATATTCGTCGTTCTTTTAACAATTTGTTGAACTCGTGCAGGCAATCGGAAGCTTTCGATAACTATTTAAAAAATAAATTTTCCTTGTATAATATACCTTGTTTAATCTCTTTTGTATAATATGCATTTTTTACTCTGCATTCTTCTGACTGTAAAAATAATTTAAATAAAGTGAAAAAAACTATAATTTTTCAAAAGAAAAAAAGTCTGAAATTTGCCTTTATTAAAAAACATACATACATATTTTTTCAGTTTACATGTCGTTTAATATAAATTTGGACTCAGCAGATTTTACTTAACCATATAATAATTGAAACATAAATATAATATAAAAAAATACACGAAGAAAATAAAATCTCAAAAATAATATCTCAAAAATAATTTTGTATACAATGAGTGACGGCTCCAGTGAAGTTGCATAACACCCGAGCAGAATATTTAAGTCCTTCAATATCAAAGAAATCGAGAACCTAATTTTTATAAAAATATATTTTTGTATCACCATTCTTCCTAAAAATATTTGTGTATCCGTCACTCTACTACCCGTTAAAAAAATATTTCAACATTGAAGTAATCCGTCAGGGTTAGGGTTACTTCTTCAAATATTAAAGTAATTAGCTAGAAAGTTGGCATATTTAAATGCAAAGATATTCGATGCAAAATTTGCAAACTATACCTTCAAGAAGTAAATGAGTTTAAAACATCTAAAGGTACTATTTGGAAAGTGAAAAGTCACATAGCATACAACAGCAAAAATGAAATTTTTTACCTAAAGTGTTTAAGATGCAAAAAACAAACATATACTGGTAAAACTAATAATTTAAGATTACATATAAACGGACATATTTCCAGTTGCAGAACTGGATTATCAAATGATCGATTTGACAACCATGTTTATAATTCTCAATATGCCCACAAAAGTGTAATTAAACCTTTTTTCCAACCCTAACCCTGACTGATGATTATTTAAAAGGCCTCTAGTGTTAATTATATTTTTAATATATAAAAAAATATTTTTTATAAATAATTTTTTTGGTAATTATATAATTTTTAATAAAAACATTTTGAGAAAAAAGATTTACTGGATTTTCTATTTGTTTCACTGTTCTGACTATTTTTGAATTTATTTGGTTAAAATATCATATTTCAAGTTCATATACATATATATATTAGGGTGTCCCGAAATGACATGAAATTTTTTCATTTTCAACTATTTTTAGATTTTCAATCAGTTTCATATGTATTTTTATCTACTCAAAACAAAACAAAAAAAAACAAAAAAAAAAAGTTTTCATATTTAATACCAACCCCCCCAACCCCCCGCCGCTTTTTTTTTCGCGTTTTTTTTTTAAAAATGACACAAAGGATTAAAATTATTTTTGATAATCAACTATGTTTGCATTTTTTATAATTTTCTTGTGTAATTTTGTTTAATAAAACTTAATCAAATGTTATTTGCAAAAAAAATTTCTTATTTGACCACCTCATAACCCCTTTAAAGTGTTTTTGCCCCAAAACAATCCTTAATATACTCCTTTCATATAGCTATTATTTATATCTTATATGTCTAATGAAATTAATTTCAAATTGTTTTTTAATAAATAAAAATAAAAATTTGTTAAAAATAAATTGTCACCTGATTTAGACCCCTTCCCCGTCCCTCATCCTTTCTCATAATACCCTTTTCGTATGACTTTTTTCCTGCTTAATATGGAGCTTTATAAATTATAATTTTTAATTTTAGCTTTTTAAACGAAAAATACTCCGATTCTGCATATTTTGATATAAAAAATTTTAAATTTGCACTTAAAATGGCTATAAATAACATTACGGTAATACACATAAACATCAGAAGTTTACTTATTAATATAGACAAATTAAAAAACTTTTTTCTTGAATGCAAACATACTTTCAGTATGATCTGCCTTACAGAGACTTGGAGCTCTGACAAAGTAGCAGAAACAAAATCTGACCTCTAAATTCCAAACTTCAAAATATTTTCTAAAGAAAGACCAGTTAGCAAAAGAGGAGGAGGAATTGTGAATTATATACAGAATGATCTAAACATTAAGATAAGAAATGATCTTTCAAACTCTGATGGCGATAGTGAGGTCTTCACAATGGAACTTATGAACACTGCCTCAAAGAACTTTCTAGTTTCTACAGGCTACAGACCACCTAATGGTGATACTTGTAAATTTTCGAATTATGTGAAACGTATAGCTACAAAAAATAGGGGGCAGAAAAAATTATTCATTATTGGAGATATAAACATAAATTTTTTAATGTACAACAAGCATGCGATTATTAAAAATTTCTTTGACGACATGTTTCAACTTAATATCTTTCCCATTATCAACAAACCAACCAGGGTAACTTCCAAATCTATTACTGCTATTGACAATATATTAACAAACTCAATACAAGATCCTCCTATAAAATCAGGAATAATAAAAACAGATATTTCAGATCACTTTTCAATATATTTCTCTTTGTGACAAAATTCCACAAAATTTAATAATTCAAAAATCTTATGTTATAAAAGAATTATCAATGAAACGTCTACTCAAAAATTTAAGTACTTGCTATCGGCAACAAATTGGCAAAATGTCTACCAAGAATGTAACCTAGGAAACACAAACTCTGCGTACATTAACTTTATAAATTTATTTATCCTACAATATAATAAAAGTTTTCCAAATTAAGAAAAAGAAATAAAAACAAAATATTTAAATTGTCCATGAATAACAAATGAAATAAGAAAATCCTCAAAACAAAAACAAAAACTAAACGTAAAATACTTACAAAATAGAAGCGAAGCGAACCCATTCCTCTCCAAGCAATACAAAAACCTATTTGAAAAAATAAAAAAAAAACATAAAGTTTTATATTATTCTAATCAAATACAAAAACTTAATAGAGGCTCAAAAAAGACATGGGACATTATGAAGGAAATAATTGGTAAAAGTAAAGCTAATTTTAACAAAATGCCTTCTAGAGTAATAATTACTGAAAGTGAATCAAACAACAAACAAGATATTTCCAATGAATTTAACAATTACTTTGCCAACATTGGTGCTGATCTTGCATCAAAAATTCAATGCCCAAATAATACATTTAAAAGATACTTAACAGGCTCACACTGCTCTTTAAATTTTAATGGAATAAATCAAGATGAACTTGAAATAGCTATTAAATCACTTAAAATTAAGTCCCCAGAAATCGATGATAACTCTTGCAAAGTAGTGTCAGATGTTTTTAAGGAGATACGTAATTCAATTTACCAAGTTTTTAATTCATCAGTTACAACAGGCATTGTACTTGATAAACTAAAAATCTCTAAAACTATACCAATCTATAAATCAGGAGAAACCAATTCTTTAAACAATTATAGACCAATCTTTTTGGAATTCTTAAAACTTCTAGAACAAAGAATCTAAAATAAAATAAATTAGTATTTAAAAACTAACAAAATTATCAATAAAGGTCAATATGGTTTTCAAAAAAAAAACACTCAACTAAGCATGTAATCCTTGACCTCTAAAATTAGATAAGTAGATCATTTAAAAAAAAAAATTCTCATTGAGATCTTTATTGATTTTTCAAAGGCATTTGACATCGTCAACCATAAGATTTTACTAAGAAAAACGAAAAACTATGGTATAAAAAATCAAACTTTAAATTGGTTTATAAATTACCTTAATAACAGACAACAGTGTGTTATTATAAATAGAAAAAGCAACTCAAATTTACTAAAAACAAAATGTGGTGTACCCTAAGGTTCCATTCTTGCTCCTCTTTTGTTTCTTATTTATATAAACGATCTTCCAAACGCCTCTAATATCTTTAAAACTATAATGTTTACCGACGATACAAACCTATTTTACTCCTCAAAGACAATCGAAGATCTCTTTGAAAAAGCAAATGCTGAACTAAAAAAAAATTATATATGGTTTAAATCAAATAAACTGTAACTCAATAAAGCAAAAACTAAGTATATATTATTCCACTCTAATCAACAAATTAAAAAAATACCCCTGAACCAACTATTAATATAGAAAATATAACCATTAAAAGAGCTCTGCATACATAATTCTTAGGAGTTCTAATTGATGAACACATCTCCTGGAAACCCCACATAAACAACATAAACTCAAAAATATCAAAGAACATAGGTTTACTTTACAAGGCAAGACCATTTTTGTCGCAAAAATGTCTAAAACTTATCTCCTTTTCATTCATCCATAGCTATCTCACCTATGCCAACATAGCATGGGGCAGTACCCACAAATCTAAATTAGAATCACTTTACTTACCTTAAAAACACGCTTCAAGACCAGTAAACAACAAAAACAAATTTACTCATGCTCAACCCTTACTGGAGCAAATGAATGCACTAAATATATTTCAAATAAATATTTTTCAAAATATACTTTTCATGCTTAAGTATAAACTAAATCTTGTTCTGAAATATTTTATAACACATTTTTTTAAAAACAATACAAATAAATACAATACAAGAACAACAGGCAACTTTGAAATACCTTTTGAAACAACAAGACTCTGAAAATTCTCAATTACATATCGTGGTCCCTATTTATTTAACAAATCAGTTTCCAGAAACGAATCACAATTAAACTTAAACAAACACTCTCTGAAAATAAAGCTTAAAGCTACATTAATCAAATTAACCCTAACCCTAACCCTAACCCTGACAAAACTTAAGTTTTAATACAAATTGATTTAAAAATAATATTAATAACAGGGTATATATGTAACACAGACATATATACCACGTATGCAACTGATTTTTTATGTGTATTACATGTCTCTGAAAAAGGTTCTTAATGACTAGACTGGCTTAAGTCTACTTCGAACTTCCTATAACTACAAATAATTTTTTTTATCAATCTTACACAAAGTTCATTTTTATCATACTTATACACTAACATTACTTTGAAATGTGGTAAATAAACTTATAGTGAAACATCTAAACACTTCTCCGAAAAATCAGCAGATTTATTTTTATTTTATTGTATTTTGTATTTTAATTGGAATAATATTGAGATATATTTCTCTGATTATTTTTACGTACACGTTATAATATTGTTGTAATTGGTATTTGTTTTAATCACGTTTCGGAGTTGTATGCAACTATATTTTTATTTACTTCGTATATTTCGAACTTTATTTTTATGATTTATATTTGTATATCTTAAACTTGTAAATAATTTAAAGTTGTAAAAAAAAAAAAAAAAGACCCTGATAAATACTCAATTGTTAAACAAAGAAGCAAAGAAATGATTGGGGGTCATCCATAAATGGTCAGTAAATATAGGGGGGAGGGGGGGAGAGCGCTAGAAAGTCTGATATTATTTGAAAATGGGGAGGGGTGTTGAGGCCAAAATGATGTCAATTTAAATTAAGTTTTTAGTTTTAATGAGCAGATTTTAACGGTATTTACATCTACTAAATGGTATAGAAATGATGTTTTAAAATGTCAGGGTTAGGGTTTAAAATGTGGTTTAAAATAGGGTTTAAAATGTGGTTCAAAGTAAACTCATAAAAATAAACTCATAAATTTGTCATTTTTTGAAATTAGATTGTCGTTATTTCAAATACGAAACTCTAATTGCTCTCTAGTTGATTGTAAAACGTGATGCAATGCAAACACATAAAGTCCATTGAAAATTCGAAACGCTAATTTCTCCCGAGCGGGTTGAAGAAACTCTTTTAAAAAGCTTGCGCTAACGATGAGCAATATCATTATTCTGATTGTGATGTAAACAACACTAATAAATCAATATTAAAATATGGATAAAACCGCATTACTTAACTTATTGATGGTCTCGTATGGAAATGCTCATCCCGATAAAAAAAAGGGTAATATCCAGAAAGAAGTCCAAAGTATATGGAATTCATTAAAAGAAGAGAAACTGGTGCATAAGGATCTTGAATCAAGAGTAATGTATTTAGTTAATTTATTTAATGAAAAGACAATGAAGTTCAAGAGCAAACAATTATCATTTTGGGCCAATACTCCAAAACAGTCTGCCCCCAAGTATACTCCACTTGAATTTGACAAAAATTCCTCACAGTTTGTTGAGTCCACCAATGAGCGATAAGTTATTGATGATTAATAAAGTGCATTAACTTTTAGTTTGTTGACCACGAAAAAATCAAAAAAATGCAAGAACAGTGGCTCAAGATCGATTCAATTCTGAGATTGCAGCTTTAAATTGTGAAGTTGCTGGACTGAAGACTAGAAAGAGAAGTGGATTCATTGCTGAAGCTGAAGAGGATGATTTGAAAAAGAAAAAGAAGAAACTAGCTTAGCTATGTAAAGGAAAAAAAGTATAATCAAGCTCAACAGAAGAAAACTAGAGAACTGAAAAAAGCTAGAATGGAGGAAATCTGCATGGAGCATCCAGAAGTCAAAGAAAAACTAAAAATCAGAAAGTAACCTGGTCGACCATTAGAAGTAGATCAACTTCTTCTTTTGAAGGCAATAATGGATATTGCTCTCCATGGTTCGTCCGCTGATGAAATACGTCGGTCAGAGGTTCTTCGGGTAAAGATAGCTTAGCTATGTTTGTTAATATTGTATTTGTTAGAATTTTACTCTTAATTAGTACCTACACTATTTAAATATCCTTGCAATGTTAACAACTAATTTCAAGATTTGATTTGAATATAACTTACGAAATAAATCCCGTTTTCTGTAAAAAAAGTTAATTATATCCAAATATATTTCTTTATTATTTAGAGCATTAAAACTCTCGACAAATTGACATCCGAGATGAACAAAATTGGATTTACAATCAGCAAGAGCGCCCTCTACTTTCGAGAAGGTACAGAAAATTAGAAGGCAAAAGGCACGTCAAAACAGTTCCTGTTAGATTGATCAGTCCTCAGAATAAACCTACATTGCTGTTCGATCAGGAAAACACGCATCCATGACCACCTTCGCTCATGGATTAGACTTTCAGCAGCTCTTGGATTTCAAAGACTTCGACTCTATTACCAGAGATCCTCAAACTCATATATGGTTAGGCCTATCGTTGTGTTTAGCGTTGATGGAGAACCCGACGAAAATTCCAGATACCAGAAAGTAATTGAAATTGGGATTCACCATTTCTTGACGAATAACCTTGACGCTCTTTTCATTATGACGAACGCTCCAGGCCGCAGTGCATTCAACAGAGCTGAGCGACAAATGGCACCTCTAAGTAAAGATTTATCTGGGGTGATTTTTCCGCACGAACATTACGGAACTCATCTTGGTTCTCAAGGTAATTACATTGACAAAAGTTAATTTGTAAAGATATTAATATAATTTTTAACCTATAATAACCAGCATATTTTTTTAAATAAGGCAGGACAATGGATGAAAATTCAGAAAAACAGAACTTTGGTTTTGCTGGACAGGCTTTGGCTGATATTTGGTCTGATCGACAAATTGACGGTTATCCAACCATTGCAGAGTATATTGATCCAGACAAATCAGAGCTAGAGTCAAGGAGCCTTATATTACAAGATCAACGTTGGATTGCCGATCATCTTTGTAGAAGTCAATATTTTACTTAAATTGTGAAATGTGAAAATCGTTGTTGTTGTCGGACTATTAGAAGCTTATACTTTACTCAAATTCAAGCAAGATTTTTATCCGCCACCTGTCCAGGTCAACCAAACAAGAGACGGGCTCAAAGCAGTAGAAGGAGCAAAAGAATTGTTTCCATCATCCGTCTTTATGCTTATCGCATCAAACATTGCAAGTATACTTCCTCGTACTGCCAAAGGATTTCTTTTTTTGCCGCATGATGCGTTTTGTCCATCAATTCAGTCTAGCCTAGCTGATAGAATCTGTAAAAAGTGCAATATCTACTTTACCTCTCAAGCTATGTTGAAAAAGCACGCTTTTATCCATTCTTCTGCTATAATACTCCCTCTAATCAATAGGGTCCAACCTGTTCGTATTGCTGCCAAGCGTCAGACAGAATTTTCGGCAGTCATCGCCTAGCAGAAGGGATCGGAAACTGCTTAATAATTAGATGAAAATAAAGTTGACGCAACGAATTTGATTGTACCGCAAAAATACGATATCTTTTTAGAGCGCGGAGAGCATTCACTACCTATTGTTTTAATTGATGATCACTTCAACAACCCATGGGAAGGTTATATTAAAGATATATAATACTATTTGCTTAATTGATTATGTAATGAGATATCGATTGTTATATAATATAATTTGATGAGATCTACTATTATATAAATGTATAATTTAGTCAGAAAAAAAAACAAAGGTTTTTACGCATTTTTATTGTTTTTTAAGGGGGAAGTACACAAAAACTGACATCATATATAACGGGGGATTGGCCAAAAATTTACAGTTTGACAAAGAGGGAGGGGGATTCGAATAATTGAGAAAAAATACTGACATCATTTAAGGATGACCCCTTGGTATAAAATTATAATATTATAGCACAATGGGAACAATTACTAAGAAGTTCAAAATCTTGTTTTTTTAAAATTATAACAACAAAATAACAATATTTTAAAGGTATAATAAGAAATAGATTGTTTAGAGCATATTTTCAAAAATTAAGTTTTTAAATTGCTTGTTTATTTATTTGAGGAAGAACTTTTCGGTGGTGTTCTACTGCACGTAAAAGAAAATCTTTCTGCTCTTCATCTTTTGTAATAGATGTTGCATAGTCTTGAATTAGTTTAACAGCTCGTTTTGCTGTATCGTTTACAGATTTCTGTGATTTGATATGCTCAAAAATGTATTTAAAATTTGAGTTAGCTTTCCGAAATTTTGGGGATTTTGGCAACTAACCACCGTCCTCGTTTAGATATGCGAATAAATTTAGCATGTTGCTTAATTTTGGTCCAAGTAAATCAGTCAAACAAGTACTCTGTTTCAGAAATGGAAATTGCGGAAAACCTAAATCATGTTCACAGTTTTCTTTTATATTTTTCAGAATCGCTTGAGCAATTTTAGTTTTATCACGATCAGATACTTTTTCAGAAAGTAATGAAAGAGGGGATATATCATCGGTTAAATACCAAAGATGCCAATTAAATGTTTCCAGGGCAGCAACAGCAACATCATTGTCAATTTTATAAATAAGCATTTCTTTGTAGAATTTCAAGTCATTAAATGGGACATCGATTGTGCTTGCACAAGTAAGCCATATTTTCACATAAAATAGTAAAGTAAATTTACAAAATCGTGACTATTTCTCTATAAAACTTTCTTCATACTCATATACATACTACATATAAAATTTTCTTATCTCAATCATGTAAATACTAATACGCTAATGAATATTAGTGCGCATAGTTACGCTTAATGTTCGTATTGTTAATTACGGATATGTATTCTGTAAAATACACAATTTCTTAGTTTTTAAGTAGATTCTAGACTTTTTCATGCACGGTTATATGTTCCATGCGGTCCTTTGAGTAATGAGTTATCCTTAAAGTACGTACGCCAAAAAATTTGAAATTTTACCACTCCTCCCTGCCCTGATGCCAAGCGTACTTTATGTCCCCAGCCCCCTTAAAAAGTGAATACGTTTCTCAAATACCCACCGCCCCCAAAACTTTTTTTTCTCAATTAAAAAGTTTACTTTAAAAAAAAAAAGGTGGAGGGTACCTCAGATATTTTATACGACCCCAAAGTCCTATGTTTGCGCATTTCAAAAACGTCTTTCAATATATGCAAAAATTAATTTAAATAAACTTAAACTACCATGAAATATTGTATGTGTTGTCCGAGAGGTTAATGCGGAGGAAATAGACTGCTGAGACCCTAGTTCGGTTCCCAGAGAAATCATATGAAGTTTTCTTTTGTTTTAATAACGAATCAAATAAAAATAAACTATACTTAAGGCGGACTTTTTTTTCAGGCACCCCTCTTTAGTAAGTAAAAAACGAGTCTTACGCGAGATCAGTAATATTGAAAACAAAGGCTAAAACCCAGTCCCGAGGGTTGGCTACCCATACCCCTTAATTGGGGGGAGGGGGAAACAGTAAATTTTGTTCCCTTTTGCTAATTTAAAAATCTTTTTATTTTAGCAAAACCTAGCGGTCAAATTTAGAAGATTATGACACGATAATGACACGTTTTTTTTGGGGGGGACTCTGACCCATCAACCACGGCCTGCTAAAACCTGCTTTTTGACGATTCAAAAAATAGGCCTTACTAAGGGCCAGTATATAAGGGGTGGCATGTGTGCATGGGCCCCCGCTGGATTTTTTGATGTTCCAGACAGAACACTCATACGCATAGTGCAAACTCCAAATTTAAGTTTGTTTATAGGCCAAATGAGGTGGCCTCGCAAAAATTAGGATGGCGGAAGCCTGGGAACAAAAAGCCCTAAAAGGTTTGCCTCCCCTTCCCTACCCAAACGTGAGGGAAATATGTAGCAAAATTTTCAACTTTACTGTCTAAAACTAAATTTAAATTTATTGACAGATTTAAATTTTTTTTTTTAAATTCTAAAACTAAATTTAAATTTATTGACAGATTTAAATTTTATATCAAAAGTTATGACCATGCAAAATTTACACCCCTCTCATTTTGGGGTCGTAAAATTTGCACGGTCATAACTTTTGTAATTTACAATAATTTTCTACAAAAAATAAAATCTGTCGAAAAACTTAAATTTTGTTTTAGATGGTAAAGTTGAAAACTTTACTACATTAGTGCCCTCACGTATGGGCAGGGGAGGGCAAGCATTTTAGGGCTTTTTGTTCACAGGCCTCCGCCAACCCGATATTTTGCAAGGCCTCCTCATTTGGCATAGGTGCAAACAAACTTAAGTTAGGAGTTTGCACTATGTGTGAAAGTGTCCTATCTAGAACATCAAAAAATTTTGAGGGCGCCCATACATGTGTGTGCATAGAGGGAAACTATACCCTCTACTCCATATACCATACATATTTATTAGGGTGTATTGAAAAACAGTATTTTTTAAAAATTGCCTTGTAATAGCTCTAAATATATGCTATATAATAAAATATCACTGAATTAACAAAAAATTTCAAAATTAAATTATTTTTAGAGTTGCCTCTAGTCCCTTGAACATTTTAGGGCCCCTAATATTCTGGGAAAAAAAAATTTTTTAAAAGTAGATCAACCTGGTACTCAAAAGAAGCAAAGTTTTATAAAATGTTTGAAAATAATATATGTTTTATGTAAAAATTATGAATTTTATTGCATAACAACTATGATTTTTCAACTAAAAATAAAAAAAGTGCATTTTTACAGGTTTTCTAATAATATTTTTTTTTTAAAGTTTTTTTTTAGACAATTATTACTTTCAAATTTTTTATAAAATTTCACTTCGTTTGAAGACCAGGTTAATCTACTTTTGAAGAATTTTTTTTTCCCACAATATTAGGGGCTCTAAAATGTTCAAAGGACTAGAAGCAACTCGAAAAATATTTTAATTTCAAAAATTTTTGTTAATTCAGTGATATTTTATTATATAGCATATATTTGGAGCTATTATGAGGCAATTTTAAAAAAAATCTGTTTTTCAATACACTCTAATCGTTACATGTTGGAAAACTAGAATCTCTAGTGAGATTAAAACTTTTCTACTGATTAGCTGGTTAATTGTGATAAATTAGAAAATCGAAGTACGTACTTTTAAACTGAACCCTTAACCCCACCCCCACCCCTCACCACACATACGCTTTCGTACGTTTTTTGAAGACCTCCCTCCTCCCCCCTATGAGCGTACATACTTTATGGACGACCCTTAAGGGAGTAGGTACAAACGGCGGCGCGGAGCGGATTAGCGAGGCGGATCATTTGACGGTACAAACAGCGGGGCGGATTATTTACACGTTACTAAAGCGACTTATATTTCATTGAATGAACAAAAAAAAAACGATTCAAATACAGCCTAATTTCTTAAAAAAAAAATTATTTAAAAGGTATTTGCATATTATAATTTTATTGAGCGACATAAAAAACTATATAGCTTTATAATATTTTATAAATTTTATGAACTCAAAAAACAAAGTGACCCGCCAGTTTATATCAAGTGATCCGCACATTTACATTAAATGATCTGCCTAATATTTTGATTACTTGGATCAAAGTCTACATATTTTAATGGTTATTTTACCAAAATTAACGCGATTCACCACTTTATATCAAGTGATCCGCCTTATATTTTGATGGCTTAAATCAAACTCTATAAGTTTTAATAATTTTCTTACCAAAAAACAACGTGATCCGCCATTTATATCAAGCGATCCGCACATTTGCGGATTGCTTGTGCAGCCGCATGTGCATCCGCATTGCGGATCGCATTGTGCGGCCGTGGTGCAGTGGTTAGAGCGCTTGCTTTATAAGCAGAAGATCTTAGATCGAAACGACCTCTAGACATTTTTGCGTCACGGTAAGGAAGGAGGCGTGAACTTCCCTGTTAAATGCACTTCCGCGGTGCTCTGTGACAAGACCGTTAGGACTTCTGGGGGCACCTAAATAAAAAAAAAATTTATATCGAATGATTTACCTAATATTTTGATTATTTGGATCAAACTCTATAAATTTTAATATTTGTTCTACAAAAAAACCAACGTGAGCTGCTAATTTAAATAAAGTGATCCGCCAAGTTTTATGAAATGATCCATCAAATATTTTAAGTGTTTGAATCAAACTCTATAAATTTTAATGGTTGTTCTACAAAAAAACAACTGATCCGCCATATTTTATGAAGTGATCTGCCTAATATTTTGATTGTTTGAATCAAACTCCTTTAATTTTAATGGTTGTTTTACCTAAAAACAACGTGATCCGTAAATTTATACTTATTGATCCGCCTAATATTTTGATTGTTTGAATCAGAGTCTATGAATTTTAATGATAGTTCTACCAAAAAACAACGTGATTCGCCAATTTATATCAAGTGATCCGCCTTATAGTTTGATTGTTTGAATCAAACTCTATAAATTTTAATGATTGTAGTACCAAAAAACAATGTGATCCGCCAATTTATATTGAGTGATCCGCCAATTTATAATTATAGTTCTATCAAAAAACAACGCGATCCGCCAATATGTATCAAGTGATCCACCAATTTATATCAAGTGATTCGCGTAATATTTTAATTGTTTGAATCAAACTCATTTATTTTAATAATTGTTCTACAAAAAAACGTAAGCCGCCAGTTTAAATAAGGTGATCCACCAAATTTTATGAAGTGATTCGCCTAATATATTTTGATTGCTTCAATCAAATTCTATAAATTTTAATGATTGTATTACCGAAAAACAACGTGATTTGCCAATTTATATGAAGTGATCCGCCTAACATTTTGATTGCTAGAGTCAAACTCTATGAAATTTAATGCTTGTTCTACGAAAAAAAAAAAAACGTGATTCGTCGATTTATATCAGGTGATCCGTCTAGGTCAATTTTCAATTTAAAACAATGAGGTGGCATACCTGAAGGAGTTAAGCTGTTCAAAAACTCAACAGGAAAGTTATTTCTTTCATTAAGGTCATCAGTATCAATTTGATCAGCACTTTAATATGACCTCACCTGGGTTAGGGTTTAAATGACCTCACCTGGCAAACATTCAAGCACATCTTCATTAATTGATAATGCAGATTTAATGTTTATTGCTTAAAAACAATATGTTACTTGACAATACAAAAAAAACAGCAATGTATTAAAACCATATAGAGATAACATTATAGTTTACCTTTTCTAAATGTTACCCGTAAACAAAATTATTTTGAATTGGATTTCATGTCACAAACTGTTAGAATATGATCAATAAAGTAACTTTCAAATCTTGATAATTTACTAAATTTAAACCATACTTCATCAGTAGGCAAACTAAACCAAAGTAATGATGCAAGGTAGAAGAATGCGGAAGAAGAAATTTAAAATAATAGTATTATAAAAGGTAGATATGGAAAATAGATACATGATATATATATATATATATATATATATATATATATATATATATATATATATATATATATATATATATATATATATATATATATATATATATGTATATATATGTTTGCATACATAAATAAACTACTATATAATTATAAGTTTAAAGATAAATAAGACAAGTATATGTCTTAAAATTAATATCAGAGCTTCAGGTTATAACTCCTAGTGACCTTACTGTTTTGCCAGGGTCGCTAAACCTTCATAATTAGCTAGGACTTCGATCACTTATTTAATCAAGTTAGACATTAAAATAAATCACATTTGTTTGAAACATATAACCCAAAATGTCATCAATGATTAGAATTTATACTTGATTATATATTTTTAACAATTAACATGGTACTTGGAGATGCTAAATATTAAATATTTTTTTAAATTTTTACCCCATTCATCCAGATTTTATTTAGACCGCGTCATGTTTAATAAAATTGTAGATTCTTTACTCATTTTCCTAAAATGTTTTCTTGTTTATTAGGATTATTTATTTATTAGGCACCTCAGAGTAATTTAATGTACTGTGAGTTGCGTCGCAATTTGGTCAAATTTATGATTTTTCGTTTTATGATTCAACTCCAATGCTACATTTTACAGCTAGTATGTGAAAACACATTGTCGAAGAAGAACACGTGCAGTTTTCCTTTGGATACAGCTTCACAACATGCGCATTTCCGTCTGGTGCACAGACTGCAATAACTTTAAGGCTTGGCATATGTACAACATAAAATGTGTTAGAAAACACACATATTAATTCAGGTATGAGTTCCTGCATTGGTATATTGACAGCTGCTTGCAGCTCTGCCATGACAAACTCTGGACTCTCTACTTTTGGTATGTCATCTGTGTGATCTAAAACATATAAATTTTCAATTTAAAACATCATTATTAACTTGTGAGTATACCACATATTTGTAAACATTTACTAAATACTTATAAAATCAAAGGAAAAAAAATAATGTTTCAAACAAACATGTTTTATATATTATATGCGACATACTATATTAGGAGACTGCTATCAATGAGAGTGTAGGGTCTAAAACCACTGCAACTTTGCCTTATTTCTGTCAAACAGAAGGTTTGAAGGCAATGAATTGCAACAACCATTGAATCAACAGGCGCTTCTTTCCAATCCTGAAACATTTTAATGACAACATTTAGTGATTCCGATACATTATTTGAAATTATATTATCTGTTAAACCAAAAAATCTGAGGTGACAATTATAAGATCTTAAAATAAGTGAGTATAAGTGGTCAGAAAAATAATTTGAGAATGCTTCGCTCCAAGAAGGTCTCAATGTATCAATTTTAACTTTTAAAAAAATCTCACTTTCACATCTGAGAAGTTCCTGCATTTGATATTTGAAAACAACTACTTCTGAATGACAAGCACTGCGTTTTTTTAACCAAATCTTAATATCAGAAAAAATGTGATTAGAGCAAGATACCAGATTCCATTTTGGTAATACTTTTTTTATTGCTTTGCTAATCCCACTCTCACTGTTTGTTACAATCACAACCTGATTTAGAACTGATAATTTTTTGTTAAAAGATTTGAAGAAACTTTTATGCATAGTATCAAACTTCCTGTCATGTAAAACAATGCTACAGGCATGCAAGGCTTCTCAACAAAATAACTTATTTTAGCCACTAGAATGGATAAATAAAAATCTCCTAAATAAATGTTGTATCATACGAAAAATTTTTTTGAGAGCACATGACAAGTTGACTGATTAAATTTTGAATTCCAAACAAAACCGACAAGTCAGGATGAGTGGATATGGACCCCACAAAGCCTGCAATCATATATGCCAGCTCATGTAAAGTTAAAAAAGATTCAGTGCCTAGTTTTATACTAGCCGCTTTTACACTACACACTTAAACTGTCTTGAGTTTCTCGGTTGAAATTGGACCTGGCTATCCTTGCAATCGAGAAGAAGGTACTTGTAACTGTAGGAATCAGCAAAAGCATATCGCACAAAAGAAATTGGTAGTAAGAACTTGATTGGTTTTCTGGAAATACCTGAAATATATATACATGTACACCACACACACATATAAATATATATGTATATATATGTGTGTGTGTATACACTGGCGTATGAAGCATAAACATAAAACAGGGAAAGGGGGGGACTGAACCAGGCAAAGTTTAGAATGAAAAAGAGAGGGGGCTACACTACATGAATTTTAATTAAAAATATTTTTACTTAAAATTTTTATTTAAAGAAGGATTTATTTAGAAGTAAACTTAGGTAAAACTTTTAAAATAAAAACAAAAACCATTATCAAAATGCAAGATATATCTATCATTAGGAACTAAAACTGCAAGGTCGTAGTTACCGATGTAATGGATAACGACAAGATATGTACGACTTAGATCATAGTACACAAACTTCTGGAAGTCATTTGAAATTCCTGTTAATGTAACTGTGGTAAATGGATCTTTGTGTAAAGTGTCAAACCCCAAGGAATTTTACTGGACCCATTTTGCATCAACCTATACCCATCTGCCCGCTAACCGTCTAAAAATAATATGTAAATATATATATATATATAATATATATATATATATATTATATATATATATATATTTTATATAAATATTATATATATATATATATATATATATATATATATATATATATATATATATATTATACATATATATTATATATAAATATATATTATATATATAAATATTATATATATATATATATACATATATATACACTATATATATAAATATATTATATATATATATATATTTTATATATATATACATATATATTATATATATATTATATATATATATATATTATATATATATATATATATTATATATATATATATATTATATATATATATATATATATATATATATATATATATATATATTATATATATTATATAAATATATATATGTATATATATATATTTTATACATATATATTATATAAATATATATACATATATATATATATATATATATATAATATATATATATATATATATATATATATATATATATATATATATATATATATATATATATATATATATATATATATATATATATATATATTATATATATATATATTAGGGTGTTTCATATTTTATCAATTTTGAAATCGAACTTGCGAATCGATTTATAAATTGACTATTTGTATAAAAATAAGTTTGAGCAAAAAAAAATTAAAAAAATTTAATTTTTTGGGTCCCCGCCAGTTCGATTTTGGGCCAAAATTGTCGGGTGTTTTAAACGCCTGGCGGGGACCTTAAAATTTATCTAAATTTATCTTTTTTTTTTTTAAATGTTATATGTTGGATTGAATGTTTATCACATAAAAGGAGCATGTCGAAAAAATAAAGAGATTAGTCTACATAATATTTTGAAGTTGGTGAAAAATCCAAATTTTCTTTCACAAAAACCTATTTTATTACTCGGTGGCGTATAAAAAACTTTTTTTATACCCTAATAAACTGTTTCCAAACTTGGAAAAAACTATAATTTGAATAGTTTTTTTATTAGTGTTAAATGAAGTCTAAAAAAAATAATAATTGGATCCATGGAGTAACATGCCCCGGACACTAACCTTAATGGCCCCTACTTAATAAACATTAGAGAGCAATAAATTGAAAATCCGGAAATTTGATCGGAAAATATTTTTAGAAAATGTATATACCAAGGTACTTAAATAATAATTTAAAATTTAACAACTACTTTCCAATGCGAAGACAAAGTATTTAAACTAAATTTGCGTTACTAATAATAAGTGCTTTAATATTTTTTTAAATAATATTCAAAATGGCTAAAATTACGAGACTAAAAGCTAGAGCTTATTTATTTGAAGAAGAAAGCCTGATAGAAAACTTAACTCATATAACTTTTGCAACAAATAAAGAATTAATTCTTAACTTTTAGTTTAAAAGATCTAGTAACAAGTTAACTCCATCCAAAAGGTTTATTGGTTGTACTGATGGGCCCGATAAATTCGCAAAGTGCTCCGGACTTGTCAATTGCCCTGACAACTGTATTCTTTTTGCAGTAAAAAAACCATGGTTAGACGGAGGTTATAAAGATGGATTATTAACCGATAAATCTATAAGGTAAGTTTTATAATTTCAATTTATAATAAAATAGTTATTATAAATTTGTATAATCATTCGAACTTAATAAGCTAGTAGATGATTAAGGTTTTTTTGTAGTACCACTGCAACTAATTTTTTTAGTTGTTATTACGTGTGGATTATAGCTTAATAATGCAAAATATAAGGTGCATCTTAAAGTTAATATTTCTATTTTATTTAATGTATTATCTTAATTTTTTCAGGAATAATATTACTCGTTTAATCGATAGTTGGGAGACATTAAAGAAAAGTAAGAATAAAGACTCTAAAGCAGCAGAGAAATCTAGGGAAGAATTCAAAAAGAAGGGGAAGCAGGTATTTTGGATTGGTAAAGATAATATTAAGCAAATCTTAAAAAAAACGAGCCTTGATAAACTTTCATACTATGTTGATATCCAATTTTTAAAAGACCAAAAGTCCAGTCGTCTAATGACTTTGGGGAGCAAAGAAATGAGATATAAAACGGTAAATAAAGATAAGAAGCCTTTAAAAAGTTGTAATATTAAACAGTTACCCCAAATAGACGAATCAACTACAGATCTAGAGCTTCTCTCAGATATCAGTGACGTGAGTACAGAATCAGATATTTCTTTTGATTTATCGCAACCCGGCCCAAGTAACGCAAAACAAGAGTTAAGGAAAGGTTTTCTTAAAGATATTGCCATGACATCAGTCTCAAAAAATATTTCATCAAGAGATCTAGTGCATGTATGTACGGATTTAATCGTAAGTTCAGGCGGAAATGTGGCTGATTTTTCAGTGGTCTCATTCAACTATTTGGCGAGCTCAAAAAAAATCTATTCGGGAAAATGCTGAACAATATAAGAAAAATGTAAAAATTGCTACCGCTAAAGCTACTTTTCCCATAATAGCACATTTTGATGGAAAAATGATCGAAGACATCACAAAAGGTATAAAATCAAAAAGAGATCGATTTGCGGTCTCGGTAAATATTGATGGTAAAATGAAGCTCCTTGGCATTCCAGCAATTGATCATGGTACTGGACAAGCTCAATACGATGCTTTAGTTAAAATACTGGATGAGTATGGAATATGTGATGACGTGAAAGGTTTATGTTTTGATACAACAGCTACAAATACAGGAAGACTTTCTGGTACAAATGTCAGGTTTAGTCATAAACAAAACTCAATTCTACTAAAGCTGGCTTGCAGGAGGCATGTTTATGAGTTATATCTAAAACACTTCTGTGAAAGACAGTGCAGTAGAAAAACTAAGTTTCCAGAAAACCTAATGTTTAAACGGTTCCAATTAAACTGGAATGACATTAAAAGTAGCATTGACTCTTCAAAGTTTGTAAAATATGACACTCAATCTATTGCTACCACTTTCTTAGAAATCCATAAACTCGATGCTGTAAAATATTGCGAGATTGCTCTAAAAAAAAACACTTTTCCCAGAGGAGACTACAAGGAGTTATTAAAACTAACCCTAATGTACTTATGCCCTGAAAGAGATTTTAAAATTCAAGCTCCAGGGTGCGTGTCTCATGCACGTTTTATGTCCAAAGCTATTTATTATCTCAAGATTCGGATATTGAGTTTGCAACTGTCTTATGAATTGACAGACGATCAAAAGAACGAAGTGCAGTCTACTGCTGAGTTTATCTCAATCTTTTATACCGTCTGGTTTTTAAAACCTCTTTACATTACGCTGCGCCTTACCAAGATATAAAAGCTTATTGGCAAATGACAAAATATAGAGGTTACGTAGAACAATATGTTCAGAATTCTGAAACAATTTTAAATGGAATTGATGCCACAATGGTTTCAATGGAATAACAGTATTCTTGATGAAACTTTAATTCCGCTGGCTCTTCTAGACCAAGGTATTTCTGTTGCAGAGAGAGAAGAAGTTGCAAAAATGGTCTTTTCGAAACCAGCTCCTGAATTTTTTCGGCATTCCGAAAAATTAAATTTGTTAAAAACTCTTAACTTTAACCTAGAAAAACCACCAAGCATTGCCCAACTAGTGGGAGAAAACTCTTGGTTCAGATTTAGTTTGTTAAACCTTACTAAGCTAAATGATAAACTTTGGTTAAACAGCCCGGCACCACTATGGGAGTATATTGAACAGTTTAAGATTTTTTCCCAGTTTGTTTCCAACCTTGCAGTGGTTAACGACGTTTCTGAAAGATCTATTAAAGTTGTATCAGACTTTGTAAATAACGTTCACAATGAAGACGATCGTCAGGACTTACTGCTAGCTATTCACCAAAGGAGAGAAAACCTTAACAAGGCAAAGACTAAATAAGATTTGCAATTAGCATATCAAGCAATTGCAAAATAGATAATATAGTTTTTAAATGATGACTTTTATTTAATGATGTAATATTGATTTGTAAATATGTATTTTTTATTTAATTATACTTAAACATATCATTCTTTTTTATTTTTTATAAAACCAAAAAAAACTTTGCAACAATACCAAGAAAATCATTTAAAGTTGAAAAGCTACCATATACTTTCTAATCTTGAGGCAATAAAACTAATAACAACAATAC
>NC_088931.1:132500-227500 GCF_038396675.1 Hydra vulgaris
TTTCTTTTAAATCCCAAATATATTTTGACAGCATAGTCTCTTTTGAATATTTTTTGTGTTTAAACGATTGTTTGTGGTTGGCATAACGTTTTTTCCATTCCCCCTCGGTTAAGCCAATATATTGTTTATCAGGGTTGTTTGTAAGGAAACAATGCACTTGTAAATTACATTTTTCGAAAGGCATTTTCCATTTAGAGGGCAATCTAATTGTTGTTTACAATTACAATAATCAGTGTTTTTTTCTTTTATATGTTCATTTTTATTAATTAACGCGTAGTTGTGGCCTTTTATAATTCTTTCTAAATTTTTTGTACAACTATAACTTACTTTAATGGTATTTCTGTTAAAAATCTTATGTAATTTATTAGAGGGAGGAAAATGTTTGTCTGCTAATTTTAGAAAAATTTTACCTATATTTTTTTTTTTTTTTTTTTTTTTTTTTTATTGTATTTGCCGATTGAAAATAATTTACACTCGTAATTTATAAAAACAAATATTTACATGACTGGGGCTTGAAGAAGACAAAATTCATCTTATCATTAAGCCCCCCCCCCCAAAAAAAAATTTATCAAATAAAATGTTTTAACAAAATTTATCAAATAAAATGTTTTAACAATATATTTATCAAATATCATTAACAATATATTTATCAAATAAAATGTTTTATCAATAAATTTATCAAATAAAATGTTTTAACAAAATGCAAAAAATAAAATATATAACGTTTAAAATATTTAGTAATTCAAAGAGTATTTATATTTAAGAACTGATTAGTAAAATAAGATGATATATAAGTATTAATATTACAAAAAGAATTTACAATAACTTTTTTTAATAAAAATTGAAATTATAAAATTTTACAATATTTTTAGTAATTAGTATTTCAAATAATAAAACTTAAAAAAATCGTTTGTAAGTTCAAAACTTATAAGATAAGAAATACATTTACAATAGCAGACTATTGTTTAGAATATTAAATATAATATTAAAGAGTAATTAGTAGGTTAATTTTTGTTTTTGTTTGCTAGTTTAAAAAGCTTTATAGATGAACTTTAATTCATTTTCATGTATCATCAGTAATTGCTTAAGTTTTGTTTTAAACTGGTTTAAAGAATAATTAGATTTCAGCTCATTATTTAATATTGTATTCCACAGCTTAGGACCTCGGTTAGCAATTGAGAATTTGGTTGCTGAATAATGTGTTTTGGATTGAATGTAATTGTTTTTTGAAAATCTGGTAGGGTATATGTGGTTTATTTTTTCAAAAAGTGAATTAAATAACATTAGTGATATTTTTTTATCAAGTTTAAACATGATGATAAGAATATGGTAAAGGTTTAGTTTATATACATTTAGAATATTAAGTTAACACCACAGGTGATTGACTTATATTCCGTTTTTTCCGATATCATATGAAATAAACTGCTTTCTATTAGACAAGTAACTATCAAACCAGGACAAATTAGTATTTATTATACCATAACTTTTCAGTTTGGATAGAAGGATTTGATGATTGACAGTGTCAAAAGCTTTACTTAAATCGATAAATACACCTAGGGTATACTTGTCTTCATCAAACCCTTTAAATATATCATGAACAAGGTGAGTGATTGCATGATCAGTTGAATGACCAGATTTAAATCCAAACTGTTTATGAAAAAGAATATTATTAACATTTAAAAAGGAATATAGTCTATTATGCATAACCCGCTCTAATATTTTAGAAAAACAAGAAAGAATTGAGATTGGTCTATAATTCGTAACATCGGAAGGATCACCTGATTTTAACACTGGAATGACTTTTGCAATTTTTAGGTTATCTGGAAAAACGCCTTGTTTTAGAGATAAATTAAAAGTATGTAGTAATGGAATTGTAATTTGTTTTATTGATTTGATAATGACATTACTACTTATATCATCAAATCCTAAACTTTTATTGGGTTTTAATAAAGAGACTGCGTCTAGTAATTCTTTTTCTGTAAGTTTATAATTAGACATAACAGTAAGGTTGGTTGAGGTTAAGTACGAACTAAAGTGTGATTGAGTAGTTGCTATATTAGATGATAAAGTAGGACCTATATTTACAAAAAACTGGTTAAGTGTTTCAGCGACTAAGGATTTATTTACAATTTGTTTGTTATTAAATTTAAGATTTAGAGGAAGTAAATTTCTGTATAAGCTTTTTTTTCCAATTACCTCCTTAATAATATGCCAAGTTTTTTTAGAATCATTTTTGTGCTTTATTAATTGTTCAGAATAGTAACGTTTCTTTGAGCGTTTTAAAATTGACTCAAATAGCCGTTTATAGTTTTTATAGGTAGTTTCATTTTTAAGAGTTCTTTTTTTAAGAAACTTGTTATATAAGCGTTGTTTTTTTTTTGAAGATTTAAGAATGCCCTTCGTGATCCAAGGGTTTAAAAGTGTTTTTGTTTTGATTACTTTAGTAACTTCTGGGAATGCCTTGTTATTAAGATTAAGAAACTCTGTTAGAAAAATATCATACGCTTTGTTGGCGTTTAGATTTAGTTTTAGGGTGTCCCAGTTAACACAGGATAGAAGCTTATAAAAATGACTAATAGAAGTGTCGGTTATTAAACGTGTTTTAATTATTTTTTCCCGTTCATTTTGGGCATTATATATGCATTTTTGCGGTAGGATAAAAATCGGAAAGTGATCAGACACGTCAGTTGTAAATATTCCTGTTCTTATATTTTCATTTATAAATTCATTTGTTATAATAATATTTGTTGAAACATTTTTGCTGTACGGGGGGTTGAACCAAATTATGTTTCTATTTCTATTACGCTTTTTTGCAATTTTCTTTTCAAATTTTAGCTCGAAATTTTATGCCAAAACGTTATGCCACGTTACGTCGAAACGTTATGTCAAAATTTTATGCTAAAACGTTATGCCAACCACAAACAATCGTTAAAACACAAAAAATATTCAAAAGAGACTATGCTGTCAAAATATATTTGGGATTTAAAAGAAAAAAATAAAAATTTTAATTTACAATGGTCTATTCTAAAATCTGCCCCTGCCTATAATAACATTTCCAAAAAATGTATGCTATGTTTGCAAAAAAAATTTGAAATAATTACTCATTTAAATAAAGAAAATTTATTAAATAAAAAATCTGAATTAATTTCTAAATGTAGGCACAAAAATAAATACCTCTTAAAAAATTATAAAAACAAATGACCAAATTAAACTATCCCCATTCCAAAGAAAATTATTTCATAATTACTTTCTGTAACTTCCCGTTAACAAAAAAATATAGTAATTAAAATTTTTTTATAATAATTTATAACTTCCTGTCAAATATTTTTTTCTATAAATTAAATTTTTTTTGAGATTTAGTAACTCTTTTTGATGATCCAGCAATGGTGAAACTTCAAGTCGAAGATAAAAGTTAGATAAGTGTTTTTTACTAATTAATTATATATATATATATATATATATATATATATATATATATATATATATATATATATATATATATATATATATATATATATATATATATATATATATATATATATATATATATATATATATATATATATATATATATATATATATAACAACAACAAATGATTCTTGTTTCTGGAGAAGTATACAATTTCTACAAATGAGATAAAACTCTAAATTTGATTTTTTATATTTTTAGTTTTTCAAATAACGTTTTTTAATATACAAAGTACATGTTTCAGTTTAATAAAAATTAATTTGTATTAAAGCCTATTGTCTATTCTAAAAGTTGATGGGACAAAATTTTAATATAGTTTAACTCTTATTTTGTAGTTGCACAGTTACAGGCATAATGATTATCAATTAGGAGGTGCAAAAAAAGTAAGTTTTAGCGTAAATTTTGTTAATATAAATTTAGCGAACAGAAAGTTGGTTATTTTTAAAGTGATTTTATCTAAGAATTTAAACGTTTATTTCTTTATCATTTTTTATTAAAATAATTACAATTTGATGTTTATTTTGATATATAACAAGAGGAATAAATGGATAATTAAACTGTAACAATTTTTAGAAAATATGTCAGATTTTGAACTAGTACAGTTGCTTTCTGAGGATCAATCTAGTTATTTATATCTTGCCTTGGGTTCCAGTTTTCGCGAAACCAGGGTATAATTCCGTATTATCATGTGTATTTATATTGTATAGTAAAGTTCAGTATAGAAAAAGAAATTAAAAGAATGTTTATATGTTTATAGTTCAATGAATACATCTACAAAGTCATTGTCCCTGAGAGTATTGTTTGTCTTTTTGCCAAACTAAAGCAATACTCAAGAATTCAGGTATCAATGATTTTATTCATTACCTATAATAATAAACATCTGAACTGATTAATAAACATAGTAACATCTCCTCAGATTGTAATTGTTTTTGTTTTGCGAACTTATTTTTTTGTACTTTTAAGTTTTTCTATTTTTATTTTTAATTGTTTTATACTTTCAGGCTGAAGTATTTTTGAATAAGTTTTTTTCTGGAAGGTATGTCAAATTTTTAATTAAAAATATTATATAAATGTTAAAAAGGGTCACAAATATAGCAAAATATTTTGTATTTTAATTTAATTTTTTGATATTGATTCTCAGGAATAAACATTTGCAAAGTACACCAACTTTAACGAAAGCATTAAATGATAGGTAAGCATCCTAATTTTTTAAAGCTTTTTTTGTAACTTTTTAAAGCTTTTGTTGAAAATAACAACAGTTTTTATTTATTTATTTAAGCATGAAGAATGATATAATAAAAGCTATTGACAATGGAGATTTTCAAGAAGCATCAAAAGTTCATTTTGTACAAATATTATACACACACACTCTCTCTCTCTCTCTCTCTCTATATATATATATATATATATATATATATATATATATGAAGGGCTCATTGTGAAACAATGGCAAGCCACACTTTTTTCAAAAACGAGTTATTATCATTTTTATAATCATAAATAGTATACGCAATTTTTATTTATTTTTTTTGTCCAATATATAATATCCATTAGTATTTTTATGATGTATAAATTTGAGAGAATAATAGGTGAGCACTGATTTTATAGATTTAAATAAAACTTAAAATCATTTTTCTCAAATACTTGTTTTTGTGACTTGTCGTTGTTTCACAATAAGCCCTTCATATATACAGTCGTGTGACAATTTATTATGGCCACCCACAACTTTTTAAATTCTTAAGTTTAATAAATTTTATTATTTAAATATTACTACAAGTATATTCAAGATCGATGTTTGGTGATTCCTCCTTCTTACTCTATAATTTCAAGAACCCTTTTTGGCATACTTTTGATTCATTTTTCAGCTATTTTCTTCAATTCTTTATTCAAATGGTGAATCATTCTTTCTATTAAATACAAAATATTTGTAATATTTTCTTTACATTTTTGCTTCTTTAGGAGCGCCCAAACATTTTTTATAGGATTTAGGTCAGGAGAGTTTCCTGGCCAATAAACTAATGGAATATTTTGTTCTGATAGATAATTTTAAAGTGATTTAGCTGTGTGCTATGGTGCCCCGTCCTGCATGAAGGTTTTTTTTTCACCTGAACTAATCCAGCAGAATTTAACAGAAGTTGATTGGAAATTGGTGAAATTAATTTAGATTTATTTAAAATATCCACTTTCTTATACCAAACTTTAAATAGTCACTTAACAATCCTTGTATAATATTTTAAGATATACTTCAGTGATAAGAGTACTTTCTAATTTTTAACAAAGAAGACTCAATATGTAAAAAGAAAAAAGGGAGAAAAATACTTATTGGACTGCATCATTCAAACTGTTAAACACCCCATTTCTGTGATGATCTGGTCAGTGATATGTGGAAGGGGAATAGGAAGGCTCTATATTGTAGAGGGAATAATGAATCAGTTACAATATAAAAAAGTCCTAGAACAAAAATTGTTGCCAATTTCCAAATTTCAAGCAGGACACAGCACACCATTTATGCCATAGCTTGAACGTTGCTGAAAAAAAGTATCATCTTACATACAAGCATCTTTCAGGTATAATCTACTCTAATGAACCAATTATTAAATCCAAGTTTGTAGCAATTTTAAAAAATCAAACAGATTTGGTTGATCTTGTGAAAAGGTTTGGGGTGCAGTTAATTGTTAAGATGAGGACAGAAAGACAAAAGCATAATAACAAACTTTTATAAACATTGATAAAATTTGAAGTGTTAAAACTTTGAAAAGTTTCAGTTTATTCTAACATTTAGTCTTTTATTTTTATTAAATTTTAAAGAAATTCATAAGAATATACTTATAGAGTGTATAATAAATATAAACAAAGTATAATAAAAATAATAATAATAATATAATAAAAATAAAAAAAGAACCCATATTAAGTTTTAAAAATAACTACAAATAAATGGTTAGTACGATATTTTTTGATTTCTGTTTTATGTTTGTTTATAAGTGTTCTGAATATGTTTGTTTTGTTTTAACATTTTGTTTTTAACAAAGTTTTTTAAATAATATCTATGAATATTCAAAAATTGAAAAACGGCGTTAGATATATATTATTTAATGTAACTTTTAATTACATAAAAATGATTTTAAAAACTTGTTAAATAATGATATCAAGTTACTGTATTTAAATATTTGGTTGTTTAATAGTTAATAAATTCATAATAGCAGAGCAACATTTAACCCTTTACTTGGCCTTGACTCCATATGGCATCATTTGCTTTCAGTAAAAAAAAAAATTATATTCCATATATAGTAATCAAGTTTAAATTAACTTCGTGTATCTACTACTCGGATACAGTATAAAAAATATCAATGTTTAACAGTTTGGCGATAATTTGATGTTTTTAAACAATTTGGTAAGTCACCTGATTTATTATTATAAATTTTAGATTTACTCTCAAGATATAACCATTTAATTTTTTATGTTACACACGACTTTGAAGTATAATATAGTGTCTAAATATAGATATTGTGATGTTAGTTTTTATAAAAACAACAAAAAAAAATATTTAGCTGGAACTAATCTTACTTTACAATATCTAGAATATGAATGACTCAATTTGGAGTCACTGCCATACAAAGAGGACGTTTTGAAGTGATTTGTAAATTTTTATATTTATTTTTAGTTAAAATGAACAAAAAGACCAAGTTCAATCTTCAAGATGCTATAGATTTTATAACTAGTGGTGATATTTCTGATCTGTCTGAACTTAGTAATGACGATAATGATGATGAGTTAATAGATGATCCCTATATAAGTCCAGTCAATGACTGTAGTTCTGATGACGAAGATAAAAATTCAGATCGATCATCATCTGGTATTTTAAATAACCAAGTATTACCTGAGGATGAAGTACCAGGACTCTCAAGAAAACCTGTGTATCAGTGGAGAAAAAAACAAAAAAAAGAAATCCTAAATGAAAAAACTACAGAAAATTGTAATTGTAAACAAAAAATCAATTGTCCAATGAGTGGAAGTTGTTTATCAAAAAATGTGGTATATAAATGTTTTGTTTTCTCTAAGAATGTACCTGATAAACAATATATTGGCATAACAGAGAGTGAATGGAAAAAACGTTTTGCCAATCATAAGCAATCTTTCAAGAATAAAAAGTATTCAAAAGACACCATGCTGTCAAATTATATATGGGAATTAAAAGAAAAAAATATTGATGATTTTATACTCAATTGGTCTATCCTTAAAACAGCGCCTGCATATAACAATATTTCCAAAAAATGCATACTATGCCTACAAGAAAAATTTGAAATAATTTTACATGCAAATCAAGAATGCTTATTAAACAAAAGATCGGAAATAATTTCTAAATGTAGGCACGAAAATAAGTTTCTCCTAAAAAACTATAAAAATAAATGAGTTCAAATAATATTTACATTAACTACCCTTTTTAAAAAAAATTTTAAAAAAAGAAAAAAAAAAAATAGCATAAGTAATCATTTCTGAAGAATTCTTTTTATAAAAGTGTCAGCAAAGTCCACAAATGTGTGAAAAGTTACAGTAGTTAAGACATTTGCAACTTCCTGTAATTTATTTTTTGGTATAAATTGAAGTTTTATTAATTTGATCATCCAATTCTGATGAATCTTTGCTGATGAAACACAGTGTCAAATGGAAAAAAATTTTGTTAAGTGATTTTCTACTAATATATAACTGCTCTGTTCTTTTAAGAACATTGAGCACTCTATTGTGTAGAATACTTTTTAAAGTTTTATATATATATATATATATATATATATATATATATATATATATATATATATATATATATATATATATATATATATATATATATATATATATTGGTAGAATTCAATAAATACGGCTGCGTATAAACTTTTTTTAAAATAAATATATTATTTTAATAATATATAATTATTTTTAATAATATATAATTATTTTAATATATATAATTATTTAATAAGATATAATTATTTATATATAAATTTTTTTTGTATTATATTTTGGCTTTTTAGTGTTATCTTTTTAACGGTTTGTTTTTACTATAACGATTTCTTTGTAACTTTTTTATTTATTATACCTGATGACGCTGATCACGATAGATCAGCGAAATATCGAAATAATTATATATTATTAAAATAATATATTTATTTTAAAAAAAGTTTATACGCAGCCGTATTTATTGAATTCTACCAATATATTTAAAACGTATAACAAGAAAATGACTTTCAAAGATTATATATATATATATATATATAAATAATGATCGAGACTGGAGTCAATATGCGAGTAAAGAAAGGATTAATAAAAGACGTTATTAAAAGCATTAAATTTTTACTACGTCGCCAATCAGCACTTGATAATTACTTTAAAATATTTTCAATAATTTATTTGAATTTAATAGTTTATTTTTAATGTGTATCTTTTTTCAGAAGTTTTTTTCTGTGTTATTGTAAAGTTTAGCGTATTATACAGAAATCGATAATTCTTGCTATTGTCTTATTATTGACCTCACAACTTTTCATATAAAATATCACAGACAAATTGATTTTTTTAGCACATAAATTTATTCCAATAAAAAACCCTAGTCGCTTCAATTCTATTTTATTTTACGTTCTTGGTCAAACAAAATAATGTTAATATAGAAAACAAAGGCATAAATGTTAAAAAATACGTGAACAAGTTTAAAACATAAATTGCAAATACCGGAAATCGTTTTTGTTAAAAGTTAAATATTTTTAGCTTTTTTCCTGGTGGTCGGAGGAAAAAGAACTAAAAAAGAGGACATATCATCCTTGTGCCGGACGTCTGGCAACCCTGTAAAATAATGA
Source organism: Hydra vulgaris (assembly GCF_038396675.1). Lineage (NCBI taxonomy): Eukaryota > Metazoa > Cnidaria > Hydrozoa > Anthoathecata > Hydridae > Hydra > Hydra vulgaris. The sequence continues at coordinate 141,813 of NC_088931.1, forward strand.
ATTCATATGTTGAACAACTTTAGACAAGATACTTATTGTGTCTACGTTAGCGCTGCATATATTCAGCGTTATTGGCAATACGGTGGTGAACCAATGGCTACAGTTAGTAAGGCATTGGTTTAATGCATGTTTTTCTAGGTTGACCTTATGATGGCGCACATTTAATGTGAGATAAAAGGCAATTAATGTAATAGCTACTGCTGATTTGGCTGTGTATTGTGTATTGGAAAATCAACCGTGTGGGGTTGGAAACAATCAAGATCAATTGTCAACCAAGCAGTATCATTGGTAGAATCACCGAAGGCTAGAGAGAATCTATTTCATATAGAAGTAGCTTCACTCAAAGATTTTTTTGAAAGTTTGCCAAAAATGGAATCGCACTACTGTCGCAAATCAACATCCAAGAAATATATTTTACCCGAATGGTCTACAAAAAAATCCCTTTATAATTTTCATGTGTCTGAATGGTGTTTATCAAGCAACATTGCCCATTTGTCTGTAGCAAGATTCAACAACATTATGGAGACCGAAAATATTGCTCTATTCCAATCTAAAAAGCATTTATGTGAAAAATGTTTATCACACAAGCTTGGCTATATGTCAGACCTAGACTACAACCAACACACGCAAAGAAAAAATGAAGCACGAATTGAAAAACAGAAAGACAAAGAACAGAAAGAGTTTGTTTTTACAGTTGATGTATAAGCAGTTTTGCTTGCGTCCAAGTCAAATGTTTCTTCTCTGTATTATAAAACGAAGCTCTGTGTTCATAACTTTTGTTTATTTGATCTTACAACAAAAGCCGGATACTGTTATTTGTGGAATGAAATTGAGGGAGGACTAAATGCTGAAGAACATGCAAGCATATTAGGGAAATTCATTATTCAGAAATTTCTTTCTAGACTCAACAGGCAAAGCAATATTAAATTGATTTTATATAGTGATGGTTGCGTGTCACAAATTAGAAATTCAATATAGCTATTTCAAAGCAAATAAACATTGAACATATGTATTTAGAGGTTGGGCATACCCAAATGGAGGCCGACTTAATGCATGTATGTATAAAGAAAAAACTAAAAAAATAAAGTTATTAATGTATCTGTAGAATACTACGGAGTTTGTAGAAGTGCTCGAAAAAAACCAGAACCCTATGATGTTTCTTACCTGACGCATTCATTTTTCAAATCCTTTGACTCAATCAAGTTTTATAAATCAATAAGACCTGGAAAAATGAAAGGGGTATTATTTTAACGAATACTTACATACATTTTTCTTTGAGCCATTGCATTTTTTTTACTTTTAGGTATTTGGATTTATTACTAATACAAAATATGTTTTTAAGGTAACTGACATTCGTGGCATACAATATAACATGGATGGCAACATCTATTATTAGCTAAGGTTTACAGATGAGTGGCTGTTGCTAACGCAGCGTCGTAACAAACTTATTACCACTAAGGATATTGAGCAGTTGCCTAATCTGTACTCAGAAAGATTGAAAATTGAAAACAGAAAATTTCAAGACCTCCAGGATTTGAAAACTACTCTGCCTTCAAATTATCATGATTTCTATGACAATATTCCATATCATGCATAGCTACATTTAAGCAATAAATAATTCTTACCTACACTTCAAAAATGCTTATTTTATTCCGGGTAATTTTTATTGTATTTTTAAACTATTTTCTGGAACTCAAAATTAAAACACCAAATCATTAATGTTATTACAACAATCATTAAATTATACAATAACCATTAAAGTTACTACGGAAAATCAGCCAACTCCTAAAATAATTTAAAATTTGGTTATTAAATTGAGCCAACTCCATTTATTTCTCCAAAGTAATAAATTAAATTAAATTGTCATAATAATTAATAATTTACAAAAGTGTGTTTTGAAATTTTTTTTATTCCATTTGGTAATGAAATTATTCGGTTTTTTGTTGTTCCTGAACATTTCATAAAAATGGAGTTGGCTGGTTTGCGGATTAAGCCATCAATATGCTCAAAATTGTTAGCAATACTTTGACCTGTTGGCTAAATTAAAGTACTACAGTTAGCGACGCATCAATATAATGCATGTTTTACTAGGTTGGTGTTACATTAGTGTTACATTACATCAATAATATAATTGCATAGTTTGCAATTATTATGCAATGCATACTCTCAATCTTTACGAAGCTTATTGCTAAACCTACAAAAAAAACTGATAACATATTTTTTACTCTAATACCAATTACAAATAATCCATACCTGAATTATGTGTTGGTAAAATTAAGACACAATGCGGTCAGTATACCTGCGTATACAATAAAATTGTGCAAGCTGATGCAAAATGGGTTCGGCCCAATTGTAAATTTAATGCACAAACAAAAGAAAACAGTGTTTGTCTAATGATAAAGACTGCTTGATAATGGCCTGACATCGAAGAAAGTGTCAATTCTAATAAAAGATTTTATATATTTACTCAAATAGTTGTTCCAAGAGAACTTGCTTATTTTTAAAATCATTTCATCCTACCTCATCTCAAAAATTAGGCTCTCGTGACTTCTGTAGAATCTTTAATAGTTTTAATAATAAGAACAAATCATTAATTCGACCACTCTTGTATGGTTCAGACTTTGTCACCTCACCAAAAGACAAAGTTGAATTGTTTGCTAAAAACTTTTCATCAATATCATCTCTTGATCCCACTAGTTGCGTTCTACCGTATAGCCAAAAATGTTTGATCCATTGCTTGACATTCGTATCACTACAGCTTCTGTATCTAAAGTTATTTCCTGCCTAGACTCTTTAACAGCTTGTAACCCGGACAACATACCTGTTATTGTTTTGCAGAAGTGTTCTTTGGAGCTGTCGTCTATACTCTCGAAACTATTCAACAAGCGCTTATCAGAGTCTTGTTTTCCAGCCTGCTGGAATGCGGCATCTGTTATCCCTATCTTCAAAAATGCTGGAGAGCGATCTGATTCGTCTAACTACCGTCCCATTAGTCTTCTTCCTGTCATAAGCAAGGTTTTTAAATCTTTAATTAATAAACACTTAATTTCTCATCTTGAATCTAATAACTTACTTTCTGACCATCAATATGGATTTCGATCTTCTCGTTCTACAGCTGATTTGCTAACAATAATAACTGATAGGTTGTATCGTGCATTAGATAAAGGAGAAGAGGTTAAGGCCATCGCTTTTGACATTTCAAAAGCTTTGGATAAAGTTTGGCATGCTGGTCTTCTCCATAAACTTTTTTCTTGTGGTAAATCTGGCAACAACTTTAATATTATTAAATCCTTCCTTTCCAATCGTAGTATAAAAGTTGTCCTCGATGGACAGCACTCTTCTTCTTATTCTGTAACTGCAGGGATTCCTCATGGTTCAATACTTGGCAAAAGAACTAGTGTTTCTTGTGCCATCGACTAAAATTTATTCTCGTGTTACTCATCATTCAATTAAGTCTCATCCTTTTTGTGTGACTGTTCCTGAGTGCTCCAAAAACGCTTATTCGTCTAGCTTTTTTCCTCGAACATCAGTTCTTGGGAATTTGCTTCCTTCATCTTGTTTTCCTGATTCATATAATTTGTAATCTTTTAAGTCATCTGTCAATCGTTATCTTGCTCTACAATCATCTTTTTTCTTCCAGTAACTTCCAACTTTAATTATTGGTTGCTTGCAGCCCTGTTGGAAGCGAAGATGTTTAAAAAAGAAAAAATTTTAAAGTGAGCCCGAATGTTACCTTTTTTTAACTCAAAATAATGATGAATTTCAAATAAAATTTTAAATTATTTCTATTCAAAATATGTTCATTATAAATAAATATGTTTGGCTAATATTCATCGATAACCATTTAAACCTAGAAACCTGAAAAAATAACGTTTTTTGATAGCAAATTTTTTAAAAAAGTGCGCCCTTATGCTACTTAAATCAAGAAAATTATATCGATAAATATATTGTCATAAATTTAATTAAAACTAAAAACTTTAAATAAATTAATAAGAATAATAGTAGAAATTAAAAACTTCATAAAAACATTTATCTACTAGTGCATGAGAATGACGAAACAAAGAGAGCATCAACTTTTGCTTTCATACTTTCTCGATTGAAAAGTTTTCATCAAAACCAAACCGATCTAACACATTTCAGTAACTTCACTTAAGACTATGCGCCAAAATAAAAATTACAAGTAGCAAAAAATATATAGAAAACTAAATTAAGAAAAGTGGTGGAAATATGGTATTTATAGGGGGATTTTACTTGGTTTTCAATAACAATAGTTGATTTTTAGCGAAGTTTTACCATAGCGAGGGGAATTATGTTTAGCCCTCATGTTACGCTAGTAATAAAAAAAATTAATATTAAATAATTCTTCAAAAAAAAAACAATTTTAAACGAAAAAAGAAATTATTTTGCAACTTTTCAAAAAATATTGCTTCAAAATACTGAATTTACGCTTCTCTTGTCTCTACTTTAAAAGTCGTAACACAAGAACTCTTTTGCAAAACCTATAGTAGTAGTAGTAGTAGTAGTAGTAGTAGTAGTAGTAGTAGTAGTAGTAGTTGTAGTATTAGTAGAAGTAGTATTAGTAGTAGTGGTAGTAATCTTAGTTGCTCTCATTTCATAAATTGCCTAGCTTTGGCGCTACGATTTTTGCCTTTATGTTACAATATTGCCATGAACAATATTATGTTGCACGGAATACTTTCATCATACGAATCTGCCCTTATGTCACAAAATGTGCATAGCATGAGGGCAAAAACTGCACTCATGTTAAGTTACATAGTAACATGAGGCAATTTGTCATAAAACATATTTTAAGATAAACAAATAAGCGAGCAAATTGGTCAATTTAAAAATGGCAAAGTTTGATGTATTAGTGGAACGATTAAGACTGATATAGTAATAAATTTAGATTGATGATAAAGTTAGAACGATAACATATTAATAAATATTATTTATGTTGAACATATATGCAATATTATTTAAAATAAATTAAATAATGATATTGACAATAAGTTAATTAATTAAGATTAATAATAATGATAATAAAGTTAACTAATACCTTAATCTAAGTTTATTATCAATTTATTGCTAACGAGGTAGTAATTACTTTTTACTAAATTTATTGCTTTTTTACTAAATTTTTTATTAAACTTTTTACTAAATTTATTGCTACCTAGGTAGTAATTACTCTGTGTTTATTGTTAAATCAACAATGTTATTGTTATAATGTTATAAACTTTTTGTCGGGTAATTATACTAATTAATAATACATTTGAGGTCCTCATTGATGTAAGTTCTATGTTTTTTTGGTTCTATATTAATAGAGATTTATAGAGATAAAGAATAGAATTAGGAGTAATAAACTAGCAAGCATGATAAAGAGATACAACCTTAGCAGATGGTAAAGATCAAAAGTAAGATTTGATCCTAGAAGACGAAGGGTAGATGACTCATTGAGTATATTACTGTTCATAAATATAGGAAGATCTAGGTTTTTATGATAAAGACTCACTGAAAAAATTTAGTCTTATCTGAGTTAGAGATGATTCTCTTTCAAAAAAAAAAGAAATAAATATTATAATTTTGTTTTCATTGGAAAATCATAAGGTTAATTTTATGAAATGTTCTAAAATGGGTGAGATATATTTTTTTAAAGTTAAAAAATTATAACTTTGAAAATATGTCTCACCTATTTAAGTGCTAGATGGTTACATGAGGGCTCCGCACTGGGACTATAGATATATTCCTGTTTATTATAAAATATATTCCTGGCTAACACCCCAATATTGCCACAAGTCAACAAATGTAAACAGTTTCAAGAACAAATTAGAAAAATATTTAGTATTCAAAAAATTAACTTAATAAGTTTTAATAGTAATAAAATTTTTTAATACTAACAAAAAGTATAAAAAATTTAAGTCTTCTTAGTTTTTGTTTAAACATATTATTCTTTTTATTAGTATATACCTACATTATCAAAAGTGAGTTGTCAAAGCGAGTTTTCAATTCCTTTGCTGTTAACACATAGCTAAATTTTATATAATACTACTAATAATTGTTTTTAAGCAAGTACAATGAAAGGACATTGGTGCTCACATTTAAAAATCATAACAAAGATACTGTTAAATAGCATATATATAGGTCATTTAAAAATCTGCAGATTTTTTTTATATTATGTCTTACATTGGCACAATATAAAAAAAACATAAGCATGTAAGTTTGCTATGGAGCCATTTTACAATAATAAACAAATCTTCAAATAAATTATAATAGGAAAGACAATTTTAGCCTCAAAAAAATATTGCATATTAAATGACATCTTGAAAATATTCAATATAATATTAAATGACATTTAGATTTCCTAAGATATCTTGCTATACTGTAGCATAGCCTTAAGTAAAGGATAAACTATGCCTAAGTATAGTTAGATTTAACTTTAAACATATTAAAAGAAATAAAAATATATAAAGTCTTGTAAACTACATGTAGGTCTACATTATAGATTACAAGTATAATTTCTTTAAATGTGTTTAAAGTAAAGTCTAAGTTTACTTAAGGCATAGTAATTGATTACTACTAGTAAAATCCGATAACTATGCTATATAATACATTATGCTATTTTAGTATACAAATATATTTACAAAATACAAATACTATAAAAGTACACTAAAATATTGCTGCCGAACCTTTTCCATGATTCACTTGTATGACATAAACTTCGCCTGCCTTAGGATTATCGAGAGTAGTCGGCCTACCTTCATTATTGCTCTTTGCGATAAGATTTGCAATAAAATCTTAAGATGATTTACGCGACCTGTCAAAACTGGGGTAGTCATTTCTTTTAAAAAAGTTAACAATATGCTTGCTCAGGTTGAATTCGTTTGCAGAAATCTAACTATTAAAAGAGCCGTGTTACTTGAATGATCCGCCCCGCTGATCCGCCCGGCCCCGCCAATTGTACCTACTCCCCCTAAGTCTTAACCCTTAACCCAAACCCTAACCCTAACCGTAACCCAGAGCTGATATACTTTTATTATCAAGAAGAATTGATATCGTTCATTGTTTAAAATAAAAATTTAAATAATCGTTTGTTTCTTGTCGGTTGTTTTTATTTTTCTAATTTTTATAGCCTGTTTTCATTTTTTAGAAGAAGTAAGAACTAAAATGACTGGTAAAATAGTTTTTTTAGTACAACGTTTTTTTTTTAGTTAACTGTCTCGGTTTTGTCGTTAGTCTTTCTAGAACATTTTAAGCAAGTATTGTTTTATTTTCTAGAGCAGATAAGAGAAGCTGATGGCTTTTTTTAGTAAGTTCAATTCATTTTCTTATTAATAGATCAAGATTTTTTTTTGTAGAAAAAATAATGAGAATAAAATATCATTTATGTATTTAATATGAAAAGTTAAATAAAATAAGACTGTTGTTTGTGGTCATGTAAGTTTATATACAGTTATAAGTTTACATTTATATTTTACATTTTACAGTTTACATTTACATTTACATTTACATTTACAGTTTACATTTACAGTTTACAGTTTACATTTTACAGTTTACATTTACCCTAACCCTAACCCTAACCCTGACAAGTTATAAGTTTACATTTATTTCAATGTATTTTATATTTCTCTATATCTATATGTATATTTTATATTCTTAGGAAAAATAATAAGGAATAGAAAAATTAAGAAAAATTCTTCTGGAATTTGTCAAAAGAATGTTGTGTTATGCTTCACTTTAAGGTATTTGAATATGTATTTATTAGAAATTTTTAATTTTGTTCATAAATGGTTTCATCTTTTTCATTACAATATTGTGAATTGTAGTCTGCATTCTTTGTTACATTAAAAATAATTGATGCTAATAAATTTTGTTTTATAGTTGTTAAAGGTTTGCATATATATTTATATTATACTCAAAGTTAAAAAGTTTTTGATATATATGTGTATGTGGTGATATATGTTATATAGTTGTTTTATAAATGTGTACATATAAATGTGTTTTTATAATAGTATGAAATGTATTTTATCTAATGTGTACACGATTGTTAAATGAGATGCTTTTATATGTTATATAACATTAAAAAAAATATTGTGTTTAATAGTTAGTATAACTATAAAAACAATATATTTGAGATATAGATCTAGAGCAAGATTTGTCAACCTTACCAGTCAGGTGGTGTTACTGCTTTAGGTCTAAGTGTTGTCTAGCCTTCAATATAACTATTCTGAAAATACATAACATTATCTTTGATAATTTTTTGCGTAATGTTACCTTTGGCTTATCTTTATGTTAATGTCTGTTGTTAAAAAATGATTAATAGGTAGTTTTTATACTAAAACTCACTGCTTTTGTTTCTTAATATAAATAGCACAGTAAATATTATTATTATTATTATTAGTGCACATAGCTACGCCTATTGTTTGATATTAGTTACGATTCCGTATTCTGTAAAATATTTCTTAGTTTTTAGGTAGTTTCTTTACTTTTCTTAAACAAGTATTTTTTTAAAGAAGTCACGACCTTTCATGGTACGAGTTCAAAATGTTTAAGTAGGCATTAGGTAGATATTGTTTAGTAGCTTGAAATAATAGTGAATATAAAATCTTTTTAAAATTTTATTAAGTAATTAAATTATTGTAATTTTTTTTTTAAATTGTACTTTTAAATTTAAAGCTTCGTGTTATAGATGTTAATACTGAAAATATAGATTACTATAATCTTTAGAAGGGGTCAGGGTTAGGGTTATGGTTAAGTTAAGGGTATTTTCAGTGTGAGTGTTATATGTTAGTAAACGTATTATTAAATTTACTCGAATTTATAATTAAATTAACTTATTTTAATAAGTTGAATGATGAAAACACATACAGATAATGATGAAACACATGCATCTTAAGAAGGCATTTATTGTAAAACTTTTTATTTTCAGAGTCAAACCCGACTTAGTGATTTATATACTCTGGAACTTCGTTACTTCCGAGACTTGCGTTAACAAAGTCCATTCAGTAGGATAGGAAAGGTATCTGGTTAGGGTAAAGTTTAGGGTATTGTCGGTGTGCCTACAGTGTGATCGGTAAAGTTAGTAAACGTAAAATTAAATTTACCCGATAAAAAAATATTAAAATCACTTTATTTCAATATTATACAAATGTAATGAAACACAGGTAGATACAGATAAACATTTATTCGAAGAGTTTTATAAACTCTTTGTTTTTAGCGTTAAACCCGACTAAGTTATTTATATATTTTGTAACTTCTTTACCTCCGAGACTTGCGTTAACAAAGTCCATGCGGTTGGTTACGGACCGGGTAAAGGTATCGAGTTATGGTTAAGTTAAGAGTATTGTCAGTGTGGTAACTGCGTGAGTGACAATATTCCGTATCATGCATAGCTACATTTAAGCATATTTTATTCCGGGTAATTTTTATTGTATTTTTAAACTATTTTCTAGAACTCAAAATTAAAACACCAAATCATTAATGTTATTACAACAATCATTAAATTATACAATAACTATTAAAGTTTATTTTAATAAGTTGAATTATTATTTAAAAATGATATAACACATGCAGATTAAGATAGAATATTTATTGTAAAACTTTTTATTTTCAGAGTCAAACCCGACTTAGTGATTTATATATTCTGTAACTTCGTTACTTCCGAGACTTGCGTTAACAAAGTCCATTCAGTAGGATAGGAAAGGTATCTGGTTAGGGTAAAGTTTAGGGTATTGTCGGTGTGCCTACAGTGTGATCGGTAAAGTTAGTAAACGTAAAATTAAATTTACCCGATAAAAAAATATTAAAATCACTTTATTTCAATATTATACAAATGTAATGAAACACAGGTAGATACAGATAAACATTTATTCGAAGAGTTTTATAAACTCTTTGTTTTTAGCGTTAAACCCGACTTAGTTATTTATATATTTTGTAACTTCTTTACCTCCGAGACTTGCGTTAACAAAGTCCATGCGGTTGGTTACGGACCGGGTAAAGGTATCGAGTTATGGTTAAGTTAAGAGTATTGTCAGTGTGGTAACTGCGTGAGTGACAATATTCCGTATCATGCATAGCTACATTTAAGCATATTTTATTCCGGGTAATTTTTATTGTATTTTTAAACTATTTTCTAGAACTCAAAATTAAAACACCAAATCATTAATGTTATTACAACAATCATTAAATTATACAATAACCATTAAAGTTTATTTTAATAAGTTGAATTATTATTTAAAAATGATATAACACATGCAGATTAAGATAGAATATTTATTGTAAAACTTTTTATTTTCAGAGTCAAACCCGACTTAGTGATTTATATATTCTGTAACTTCGTTACTTCCGAGACTTGCGTTAACAAAGTCCATTCAGTAGGATAGGAAAGGTATCTGGTTAGGGTAAAGTTTAGGGTATTGTCGGTGTGCCTACAGTGTGATCGGTAAAGTTAGTAAACGTAAAATTAAATTTACCCGATAAAAAAATATTAAAATCACTTTATTTCAATATTATACAAATGTAATGAAACACAGGTAGATACAGATAAACATTTATTCGAAGAGTTTTATAAACTCTTTGTTTTTAGCGTTAAACCCGACTTAGTTATTTATATATTTTGTAACTTCTTTACCTCCGAGACTTGCGTTAACAAAGTCCATGCGGTTGGTTACGGACCGGGTAAAGGTATCGAGTTATGGTTAAGTTAAGAGTATTGTCAGTGTGGTAACTGCGTGAGTGACAATATTCCGTATCATGCATAGCTACATTTAAGCATATTTTATTCCGGGTAATTTTTATTGTATTTTTAAACTATTTTCTAGAACTCAAAATTAAAACACCAAATCATTAATGTTATTACAACAATCATTAAATTATACAATAACCATTAAAGTTTATTTTAATAAGTTGAATTATTATTTAAAAATGATATAACACATGCAGATTAAGATAGAATATTTATTGTAAAACTTTTTATTTTCAGAGTCAAACCCGACTTAGTGATTTATATATTCTGTAACTTCGTTACTTCCGAGACTTGCGTTAACAAAGTCCATTCAGTAGGATAGGAAAGGTATCTGGTTAGGGTAAAGTTTAGGGTATTGTCGGTGTGCCTACAGTGTGATCGGTAAAGTTAGTAAACGTAAAATTAAATTTACCCGATAAAAAAATATTAAAATCACTTTATTTCAATATTATACAAATGTGATGAAACACAGGTAGATACAGATAAACATTTATTCGAAGAGTTTTATAAACTCTTTGTTTTTAGCGTTAAACCCGACTTAGTTATTTATATATTTTGTAACTTCTTTACCTCCGAGACTTGCGTTAACAAAGTCCATGCGGTTGGTTACGGACCGGGTAAAGGTATCGAGTTATGGTTAAGTTAAGAGTATTGTCAGTGTGGTAACTGCGTGAGTGACAATATTCCGTATCATGCATAGCTACATTTAAGCATATTTTATTCCGGGTAATTTTTATTGTATTTTTAAACTATTTTCTAGAACTCAAAATTAAAACACCAAATCATTAATGTTATTACAACAATCATTAAATTATACAATAACCATTAAAGTTTATTTTAATAAGTTGAATTATTATTTAAAAATGATATAACACATGCAGATTAAGATAGAATATTTATTGTAAAACTTTTTATTTTCAGAGTCAAACCCGACTTAGTGATTTATATATTCTGTAACTTCGTTACTTCCGAGACTTGCGTTAACAAAGTCCATTCAGTAGGATAGGAAAGGTATCTGGTTAGGGTAAAGTTTAGGGTATTGTCGGTGTGCCTACAGTGTGATCGGTAAAGTTAGTAAACGTAAAATTAAATTTACCCGATAAAAAAATATTAAAATCACTTTATTTCAATATTATACAAATGTGATGAAACACAGGTAGATACAGATAAACATTTATTCGAAGAGTTTTATAAACTCTTTGTTTTTAGCGTTAAACCCGACTTAGTTATTTATATATTTTGTAACTTCTTTACCTCCGAGACTTGCGTTAACAAAGTCCATGCGGTTGGTTACGGACCGGGTAAAGGTATCGAGTTATGGTTAAGTTAAGAGTATTGTCAGTGTGGTAACTGCGTGAGTGACAATATTCCGTATCATGCATAGCTACATTTAAGCATATTTTATTCCGGGTAATTTTTATTGTATTTTTAAACTATTTTCTAGAACTCAAAATTAAAACACCAAATCATTAATGTTATTACAACAATCATTAAATTATACAATAACCATTAAAGTTTATTTTAATAAGTTGAATTATTATTTAAAAATGATATAACACATGCAGATTAAGATAGAATATTTATTGTAAAACTTTTTATTTTCAGAGTCAAACCCGACTTAGTGATTTATATATTCTGTAACTTCGTTACTTCCGAGACTTGCGTTAACAAAGTCCATTCAGTAGGATAGGAAAGGTATCTGGTTAGGGTAAAGTTTAGGGTATTGTCGGTGTGCCTACAGTGTGATCGGTAAAGTTAGTAAACGTCAAATTAAATTTACCCGATAAAAAAATATTAAAATCACTTTATTTCAATATTATATAAATGTGATGAAACACAGGTAGATACAGATAAACATTTATTCGAAGAGTTTTATAAACTCTTTGTTTTTAGCGTTAAACCCGACTTAGTTATTTATATATTTTGTAACTTCTTTACCTCCGAGACTTGCGTTAACAAAGTCCATGCGGTTGGTTACGGACCGGGTAAAGGTATCGAGTTATGGTTAAGTTAAGAGTATTGTCAGTGTGGTAACTGCGTGAGTGACAATATTCCGTATCATGCATAGCTACATTTAAGCATATTTTATTCCGGGTAATTTTTATTGTATTTTTAAACTATTTTCTAGAACTCAAAATTAAAACACCAAATCATTAATGTTATTACAACAATCATTAAATTATACAATAACCATTAAAGTTTATTTTAATAAGTTGAATTATTATTTAAAAATGATATAACACATGCAGATTAAGATAGAATATTTATTGTAAAACTTTTTATTTTCAGAGTCAAACCCGACTTAGTGATTTATATATTCTGTAACTTCGTTACTTCCGAGACTTGCGTTAACAAAGTCCATTCAGTAGGATAGGAAAGGTATCTGGTTAGGGTAAAGTTTAGGGTATTGTCGGTGTGCCTACAGTGTGATCGGTAAAGTTAGTAAACGTAATATTGAATTTACCCGATAAAAAAATATTAAAATCACTTTATTTCAATATTATATAAATGTGATGAAACACAGGTAGATACAGATAAACATTTATTCGAAAAGTTTTATAAACTCTTTGTTTTTAGCGTTAAACCCGACTTAGTTATTTATATATTTTGTAACTTCTTTACCTCCGAGACTTGCGTTAACAAAGTCCATGCGGTTGGTTACGAACCGACTTAGTGATTTAGTGGAGTAATGGATTTGTGCAGATAGATTCATGTAGATACGCAATAGTATGTGAAGGAGGTGGAAATATAATAATCTATCGATAAATCATACATCGATCTATCGATAAATAATACATCGACTACTGGATTAATAATCAACGATAATTCACAAGTATATGTTTTCGGCACACTCACAACATCAAATTATAATGAATCCGGAATACATTGTACGCTCCGAAGTTCATTATTCGCGGGATCAATTAATGCTTCTAATAATCACGAATATGGTATTAGGATGGATAAAAGTAACTTAGATGTTGAAAACACATTAACCGCAACCGCAAACGGTATAAGCAATATTAACATGACCAACGGTGAAGCTCGTTTAAATTCTGTCATCGCTAATCTGGCGGGGACTTCCCCAAATATTTATTTATCACAGCAAAAATGGAACTCAGCTGGGATCGAAGCTCACAGCGCACAAACTGTTGGTATATATATCCATAATACGTCTGAATTCTTCGCGACCACAAGTGTTGACGTCCACAATTGCATGGATCAAGGATTTGTCCTCACAAACGGATCAAAAGCATCATTGAGCGGGACTATAGACGCGAGCGATTGTAAATATTTTGGGCTCAACATTAACACCGCATCTGAACTCAAGTGCATTGGCGATATCAATATTGCAAATATTGTCTCGGGCAATGGTCTCAACCTCATCGAAAGTGAACTCCGCGTCAGTGGAAATATTAATATACCATCTGCATATCAGTCCGGCATAATCATCGATAAAAGTTCTCTATTTGCGCACACATTAACAGCTACTGTGCTAAATTTAAATTATCCATCCGCAATAATTTATGATAGCACAGTAACATTAAACGATCTCACACTATCATTTACTGCCACATCAACATCTCCTTCGCATCAATCGACGGGAATTTTAAACATCAAACTATCAAAATTAATTACAAATAATTTATCATCAACATCATCAACTATCCCCGGGCTGGTCTCTGAGCTGTCCGAAATAATTGTAAAAAATTCACTCATTGTTGATGCGGGTTTAGTACTCATCAAGTCAAAACTTAACGCAGAAACCGAAACAACTATATCAAATTATATTATATCCGGTTTAAACGCCCGAGCAAGCAAAGTAAACTTAACCGGCACGGTAAGATTTAATGCATTAGCCGGTTCGACTCAACATATTCGCGCATTCGACGGATCTGAACTACAACTCGAAGGATCGAACACATTCAGCGGAATAGTTTCAGATAGTTCGATCATTATTGCCGGAAATTCGCGCGCAATCATCCGCAATATTTCAATAAATTCTGATACCCCCCCCGAATAACCACATACTCATAATGTCGGGTTCAACTGCTGTCATTACCGGCGGAAATATTTCGGCTGAATCAAAGGGTTTAGGTAATGGTATTGTGATTACTCAATCATCGACTGCATATATTTCTGGTACCGATATCTCTGCATGCACAAAAAGTGAAATTCTCGTTGATAACGGATCAAATGTAACAATATCCGCGGTTATCGGAATAACAAATGCAAAATATGGCGTCGAAATTAGCAGAAACTCAAAAGTCACAACTGACACCGCAGTTACTAACATCACAGGTGCACTTGGTGATGTAAAAGTAGGTTCGAATCCCGTCACTTCGTGGTCAAATGATATGGCGGTGAGTGATTTTACAAATACACCATCGCAATTCTGCACATGCGTCAATTATGATTAAAAAAATAAAAATATACCCGGGCATTTCGATAACTAACATTACTGATCGATCAAATATTACTGATCAATTTTTTTTCCATACGCTAATTGTTGATCAACATTTATACGATATAATTTATTATTTTTGATCCACGATTTTTGAGCATTAAAGGACTCGGTCTTTAAATTAATTTCGATACCTTGATTATGGATACGCATCGCACGATTTAAGAATGACACCTGTTGCTGTTCATGTATTTTTTGCGATGCCCTCAGTAAATCAGCATCAACTTCCTTCATAAATACTGGATCAATGAGTGGACTCCAGTCACACGGATCTTTTGTTTTATATTCGGCGAGTCGATCGATTAATGCTCTCGGAAGGTCCGGGTTTTCGTCGAATCCGCGAAAATATTTACCGATAATATAAACTTCAGAATTGACGGGCCGACTCGTAAGAGGTTTCACGACATATAACTCGTCGAAGAGCTCTCGACATATAACTCGACATATAACTCGTCAAAGAGCGCAGCAAGTAATGCAATTAAACTGCGACTAAATAATGTGAGAAAAGTATATTGTTTCGTCACGAGATGTCCCCCTTTTGCAAGCGAAAGAATGCCGCAAATAATTTGACCATAATTAATACGCGCTGTAATCTCTTCTTGACGATTATAGTCGGAACTCGCATCAATACCAGCATCACTCGTGTATAAGGTTGCACCCGTCCCATATCTCGCACGTACTGCATTCGCATTCATTTTTAGCGAAGCATTCGTCGCGATCAACATTTTATATTTTTTTGAGACCTTGTCTCGTAAACTTCTGAAGAGATCGATGCGCCGCATGAGTGCATCAAAATCTTTCGGTTTTAAGTTATCAAATTGTTTTTTTGCTTCGACCACTACTTTATTTATTTTTTCGAATGGATCCTCATCACTTGGGGCATCAATACGCACTAACGCGGGCAACATTAAGTTTCTGAGTGGGACGTTCAGACGTCATCATATACACGATATATACATATCGCAGACATATTCAAAAATGAGAGTTAGAACGATTTCTGTATTATTAATTATAATGTCAATATATCTTATCATTGCAGTAGCGACAGAAGTTTTTGTTGATGATTTCATTAAACCACATTCGCTGTTCAACTATTTATTGATCAGCACTTTTATTTCCGGCGCCACAGCGCTCGCGATCGGTATTGAAATTCCATAACTTATGAACACAATAATAATCAAAATATATTTGCACACAAAATGGAAGAAGGACGAAAGAAAGCGGCAGAAATGCTCGAAACAATGTCTGATGAAGAACGGGCAGGTATGAAAGATTTACAAAATTTAAAACTTGCGGCGGGTCTTCCGGCCGCACAATCAACACTCAGATTTATCGTTGATGCATCAACGATCGCTGATGCAGAAAAAAAAATATGCATTACGTGTCATCGATGAATTATATCCGATAACAAACGATATCGGCTGCATAAAAGTTGATTTTTATAATCGAACAATTAATTCGCCCGACATTGCATATATAATGCTCGATAAATGTCCGCGCGATCACGATTTTGGAAAACAACTCGACAAAATAAAAATTCACATTTCGCCGGATGAATGGCCGAGAATAACAAAATGTATATCATTTTTAATATACAGTGGGCGATTTATATATCAACAAGTTGTAAAAAATAACACTGACTTACTCAAGAGAATAACATCGAGTAACGAATATACCGAGTATAAAGTTGACCACGATAATACAACGCTTTATATTAAATCAGAATGGCCATATAGAATCGGTGTATTTATAAAACTTGCTAGTGATATTTCGCTCGATTAATACAACTAAAAAAATAAAATTATTCACTTTCATGAGCTAATACATACTCGATATCTTTGTATTTCTTTTTCAATCGATAATAAATATATATTTTTTGATGATAGTTCATCATTTTTAATTCAGAACATTTAATAAAAAAATTAGGTGTTATATTTTTCTGTTATATTTGCCACGGTTCGCATCAAATAATTTATAGTAATATAGTTACTCTCTATATTATATTTATTTTTTTCAATCGAAGTCGTCATTTGTCGTAAAGAATTGAAAATCATATTGATATCTTTATATATATTATTAATATCTTTATTTATATTTGTCAATCGATTATGTGTGTCATTATAGGACACATATATGGCAATTATTGTTAATATATATGCCGCAAATATAGCTATCAATATTATAATAGAACAACAGTTATCCATTATTGTTATGATATATACCCCCATATATAAAATCAAATTTACTCCCAACTTATAATTCAAAAAATAATATAATTAATTCTTTTTTGAATTTTTTTCAATATAATTCTTTAATATTTTATTTGCTTCTTCATTTTTACCAATTGCAGCGAGTCCATAAAAACATATATTCGATATGCTAATATTTCCACGCTTTATAATCTTTGAAGATTTCATTTTATATCTATTAATTATACATCTTTGTTTATATATCACTAGTAGGCAAAACAAAAATATACATAAATATATACCATAAATAATGAACGAGTAATATAACTCAATTTCTGAACACTCATACATCTCGGATATACTTATAAAAAATTAAAATTCAATTTTGTATGATACTATTAAATAATAATATTTCTTTTTCTTTTTCTTTTCCGAGACATATTATTTTAATTATTGATAAATCATTTAAGTAATTTAACTTAAGTAAAGTTATTTTCATTTCCTCGAGTAATTCATCATTTGAATTTCCAGATAGAATCATCTCTTTTAATGCTTCTTGAATACGATCGATCAAGGTTTTGTTCTTAAAATTTAACATCATATAATACGTGAGTAATATTATACATATTATCGACACTATCGCGAAAAATATCAACAATATCATTAAACATTTGATGGTATCATCATTATTATTTATAATATCAAATTGTTGATCACTATTTAATAACATCTTGAAATATAACTTATATTATTTTAAAATTCAATTTTGGTTTGATCGATGATATGGAAAAAAAATAATTAAATGAATAATATATATTATTTACATTTCATTTTTAATTATATAATATTTCATTGTTTTAGATTAAATTATTATCATTGATGTTTCTTTTTAATTCTATATATTTATTCATCACTTTTGATAGAGTAACTAACAATATTATAAAAATAAATCCCGTTAAAATTATTAATAAAATTAATATTATATATATTATATCAATCATTTTATATTAATGAAAATATAATAATTAAATTCAATTTTTAAAAATCATTTTTTATTCTAATAAATTAAGTTATTAATTATCACCATCAAAGCTAAAATCACTTCTCATAACTTCTACTACTTCTTCATAATTTATTTCGTCGTCGTTTATATTAGTGTACCTAATAACCCGTTTAGCAATGATTGATAAAAATACCGTAATTATTAATAATATAATAATTATTATTATTGTAGATAATAATATTATAACAATTAACAATATTATCAAATATGAATTTTGTAAACAACTACATTCATACATTTTTTAAGATACTATCGCATTTATATAATTCAAATCTAACCACAATATAAAAAAAATAATATTTTTAATGAATAGTATTTGTACTATTCATTGATGTTGTATTAACGCTTGTTGCGTTAATATTTGTTACATTATTTATGTAACAGCATTTTATATACTGATTTTGAAAATTTACAAACATATCATATAGTATTTGTATATTTTTTTCGTTATCTTTTGAAATTTCGTAAATTGCGTTGATGTTATTGTCCGATACGTTGATTTCTTTATTTAAGATGATTATTTCACGGATTAAATCATCATTGATTTTATAATTTAATGTAAGTATTGCTATCATGCAAATTAATATAATACTTGATGCAAATAAGAATTTTTTATTAATACCTCCCATCTTCACAGTTATATATATAATTTTTGCAATTCAAATTTGCTTTGAAATATCAAAAAAAATAATTATTCTAACCTAACAGATTACGACCCCAAATCTGTTGAAGATTGAACTACTCGATGTATTTTACGCACACATTGTTGATCGTCTTGATCATCAGTTTCTTGATCATCAAAACATTGGCATTGACATTTTAATTTATTTAATGCGGACTCATCAATATTGATATGTATAATTTTTTGCTTATCAAGTTCCGCGATCGCGCGCTTATAATATCTTATCTTGAGACCATAATATTGTGATAATATCCACACACATAGTGTGATACTTACAACTGAAATTAAATCAATATATTCGAATGCCATATTACCGAAATATACCTGTATTACATGGTATCTCCAATTATCAAAAAATAATTACTTATCAAAAATTAATTATTTTTAATTAATGGAATTTTAGCATTACCTTCTTTTATCGTTATAGTTTCATAATTATGTTCGTTTATTTTATTTTCTTCTTTTTTATTTACGATATTTTTTTTCTTAGGATCTGAAATTCGTACGATGATGTTGTTTCAATCTTTTTATCTTTTTTTAGATTAACAGCAGTAATTAAATTTTCAAGAAAATCTTTGATATTATCTCTGTCATCTACTATCATTTTATTTATATCTAACATTAAATTATGTGTTTCTTTGGTTTTATTGTCTTTTTCTTTGATTTTCTTCCTAATAAGGGTAGTAGCATAATACAAATATTGCATGGTCATAAACCATAAAGATGATAATAATAATGTAACCATGATTATTATTAAACCAGTAATAGCTCTTTCCGTATTAGAATTCGCCATTTTTATTATCAGTAATACAAAAATAAAATATCGATTCAAATTTTATAAACTTCGACCGATGTTATGTTTTTTTGCTTTCTGTCCGGATCATGACAAAGAATGCCCCGCCTCCGATCAAGAAACTGACGATCAAGAGTAAAATTCCCGGTGTCTTGGTTTTTGCTGCAAATAATACAATAATTCCGATTATAATGAGTATAATCGAGATTATGATGAGTGGTAACATCATCAATGTTGGTACATGTGGCGCGAGTTCTTGCGCCACCATTGGTACTGCTGCCATCGCTGCCATCGTATATAACTTATATAATATAAGAATTTTTTTATTTACACCTAAACATCTAAAAATAGCACTCTAAACGATCAAAATAAGCTTATTTTCAAATAATTTGAACATATATATTATATATAATATGTAATATTAAATTCCATTATCCCCTCCACGAAGGAAAATGCCTGAAATATTTAAATATCTTATCAGCAAAGGTCAATCCTCAGTCTAAGATCGCTATCAATTACATGACCTTATAACTCGTCCCGTTATTCGCAATGAAATTAATAATACATATATTGTATTCGAATCGTGAGAAGAATTTCTCGAATGGTATGAAAATCTTCCGATCGAACAACGATGTTGTCACGAAGTTATTTTTGGCGGACTACCCCAGCGTTTAAAATTCGATGTTGATGCTCCGGTTCACAAACTTGACGAATTATCCGCGGATATCATTGAACAAGAAACTGATGATTCGAGCGACTTAAGTGACCTTGATGATTGTTTCCTCGACATTGATCAACCGAAATCGCTTGATACTAGATTATCAAAAATTCATGCTGTCGTAAGTCTTCTTGTTGAAGCGATAATGGACGATTTATTTGTGGCCTACTATGGGACCGAAAATTTACTTCCAACGAAGCGCGACATCGTCATCACTGATAGCAGTGGTCCAGACAAATATAGTTTTCATGTTCTTGTCCTACCATATTTCGTCGAAGACAACGAAGAAGCGAGAGAATTTACTGCGCGTGTTCTTGAACGACTCGCACCATCTGTGCGCGCATTCATCGATCCCAATGTGAACAAAAAAACACAAAATTTCCGCTTAACCGGTTCCGCTAAATTGGGAACTAATCGTTATAAACGCGTCACTTCCGACTTTGGAACCGCTGATGATATTTCGCTTCAAGATTTATTTATTACTGCCCCGAGCGGTGGTCGAATCCTCACACGAATATACACAGAAAAGAATACATCAACCGAACAATCACAACACCCAAATATTCATGATTCGGTTGTTCAAAATGCCATCGAGCTCGCAACCGAAAAAGGTATAACCATCGGTCATAGATTTAACGAAGTGCGTGGAACATTATTATGTTTTATGCGAGACGAACCGTCATACTGTCGCATATGCGAAGAAGTACATCATCATGATAATAGTTTAATGATAAGCATCGAACCCATTGAAAACAATAATTGGTCCGCAACAGCAACAACCTCATATCGCGTTCTCGAACATTGCCGTCAGGTGCGAGGTAAAAGATTATTAATCGGCGAAATATCTGGAACTGAATGCGTGATTAAACCGTATACATTAACGACAAAAATTCATTCGCTCGGTCTTCAAGAACAAATCGCATCTCGAATAAAATCTATTCATGATGGTAAAATTAATCCGCATAATGCGCTCTCAAGTGCATTCGAATTAATACCCGATAACAGAAAAACAATATATTCAGAACCAATGATGCGACCTTACGAACTAACATCTACACTTGCTGTTCTCGCCCAAATGAAACTCGGAAAAACAAAAGCACTGCATTCGTATCTCGAAGAATACTTCCCCATCAACGGTCTCGAAACAAAAGTTGTTCGATTCGTCACATTTCGTCAGACGTTCAGCAACAGCATATCAAAAAATTTTCCAGACTTCATACTCTACAGCGATGTTACCGGAGACCTCGATCATATCAAATATCCCCGTTTAATCGTACAAGTTGAATCCCTCCACAGACTCTCATTCTGCAAAGGCGCTCTTCCTGAACCAATCGATCTACTTGTGCTCGATGAAGCAGAATCAATTCTTGCGCAATTCAACAGCGGTCTACATAAGCACTTTAATGCAGCTTTTGCTGTATTTCAGTGGATGTTGCAAACTGCGCAACATGTGATCTGCATGGATGCGAATCTTAGTGATCGTACATATTGCACACTCGAACGAATGCGACCATCATATCCGGTACATTTTCACTGGAATCGCTTCGAGAGAGCAGCAGATGATATATATTATTTCACCGCCGATCAAGGTTCATGGTTTGACCAACTTTATAAGTCACTCCACAAAAATTTGCGAATCGTCATACCGACAAACAGTCTCACGGAAGCACGCGCTTATGAAGAATCGATACGTCGTGAATTCCCAAAAAAGAAAATAATGCTCTACAGCAGTGAAACCGCACCGAGTGAAAAGGCGCGACACTTCAGTGACGTTCACAATTACTGGGGAAATCTCGACGTCTTAATATTTACACCAACATGTTCGGCTGGCGTATCATTCGAACTTGAACATTTTGATATATTGTTCGGTTATTTCTGTGATATCTCGTGTGATGTAGAGACGTGTCGTCAGATGCTCGGTCGTGTTCGTAACATTCGCTCACACGAACATTATATCTGTCTGAGATCAACGGGTGCGGCATTACCGACAACTGTCGAAGAAATTAATCGTCTTATTCGCGACAAACGGTCGGGTCTCTATAAAAATATAGATGATGCTGCATTATATTTCGAGTACAGCAATAACGGCGATATTCGATTTTATGAATCAAATTATTATCATCTCTGGGTCGAAACATTGCGGATCAATAATCTTTCGCGCAATAATTTTACACGAAGATTTATCGACCAAGTCGCAGATACTGGTGCACAACTCAAAGTACTCGCGGCATCAAATGATCCTTCGATATGCGCATCATACATCGCTGATCATCGAAGTATCCGCGATTATTTAAAAATGGTTTATTGCAATAATGTTGCATCATCGGATGATATATTACCGGACGAAAACAATGAAATTCGCGAAGCAATAAAAAATCAACAAGATGTGCAACCTGAACTCTTGCTTGCGCATGAAAAATTTCAGATTCGCGAATTCTATTCGTGGCCGCACGAAATCGATTCTAACTTTGTCAAATTATATGGAACATATAGTGCGCGCAACGTATTCCGCAATCTTACGCGCATCACCGAAGGTAATACTATTCAAGAATCTTTGCACCTCATCCGGCAGCATGAACTTGATCATTATAATATAATCATGGATATGAGAACCGAAGAATCAAGTTTCATTGCTAAGAGTCGCGACTTATTACGCGAGAAATCAATATATGTTTCAGAGCAACATAACTTTACAATATGGTTATTGCATGTATGTGGTTTCTCATGTATTACAGATGAGAGCCGCATTCATGAACAATTACTCGAATCGCGGCTTCGCGGAGTCATCCATATAATGAAAAAAATAAAAGATCATATCACTTTCAACTTTGATAAGATTCGGCCCGACTTTGATCGATATGAACGCGAAACTGATCGAATTCGCTTTATCAATTCTATGCTCCGCGTAATTAACAGTATTACTCGCTCAATGTATGGAATCCAGATCAGTCGTGTTCCAAAAGATTCGGGCGGAGAGGCATACCAAATTACGCGCAACTCGATCGGTAAATTATTTAACTTTGTGAAAGAACACCCGCAAACAAAACCCGATCGTCCTTATATCATCTCAAGATTAAAAATACCACCGACAAATTACAACGTAAAGATAAATGATTTTCTCAATCATATACATTTTAGCGAAAATTATATCCGATTCCTCGAGAAAATATACGTTGAAAACTGATATCGATATATCATGATATCATTTTTTTCTCACCTCATTAGAGATAATAAAATATTTTTGATACCGATCATCATGACATCTGAAAGTTATTATGTTTTATCTGATAATCAAGGATTTGTTGGTGCATTTTATACGGCCGAAGAAGCTTCAGTCGTGATAAATAAATATTATCCAATTCCATTCATCGTTCAACGATTCGAAGTTGCACCCGGTCCGACAGAAACTGTATGGGTCGTTATATATCGCGACATAGATGCGGTCGCATTTGTTTCGAATGATCGCGCAACCGCAAAACGCGTAAAAAAAATATATGACAGTGTCGGACTAACATATCCCGACTCAATCAAATATTGGGAACACCCTGTCGGAAAGATTTCACAAACAGCGGAATCGCGACTCGACTCAATTAGTCGCGCAAATAGTATGTATGCGGGAAACTTATCGCTCGAAGAATTGCAAGCTCGAGAACTCGAAGATTATAAAAAAATTTCGAACCTCTCCATGAGTAAGGGTCCTATTGCGCGGGTCATCAAGGAAAATCAAAAAATAATGATCTTTGATTGTGTGGTCCCGACAAGTACATCCACTCATACTGCGCAACTCTGACAATTATTTCTATCGCATTTATTATCAATAATCGATGTCATTTGTGAACCGATCGCCGGCTTTGTATGCAAATAATACATACCAGTTTCAAGTCCCGTTTTCCATCCTTCTATCAAGAATCGAAGAATTTTCGGTAAATTCGGCTCATCCAGAAATAAACTCATCGACATTGATTGACACACGAATGGCGCCATTGCTTTCGCCATCAATATAATTTCGCACACATGAAGTTCGCGCGCCGTCCTGAACAAGAAACGAATTCTTTCAGGTATTACTGTTATATTTTTTATGCTCCCACCCGCGGATATAATTTGTCGACGCATATTTTGATCCCACAAGTTGAGCTCCACAAGTTTACGTATCAAATGACGATTAACGATCATGAATTCACCTGCAAGTGTTTTGCGAGTATATATATTACTCGTAAATGGCTCAAAACATTCATTCTGACCGATTATATTACTTGTCGTCGCGGTAGGCATATATGCGGTCAATAGTGCATTATATACACCTTGAATTATGACCTGTATTCGAAGATTTAACCAATCTTTTTTTGTGATAAATCCGCTAGTCAATATTTCGATGTCACTTTCCCAATCATTGTTGAGATGTCCAGTTTTTATCCATAAGTCCGGCTGAAACTCACCCCTCGAAAGTTGACTACCCGGAAAACTTTCATATGCACCATAAATTTTTGCAAGTTCGTTTGATGCGCGCATAGATCCATAATAAATGACAGCCGCAATAGCTCTCGCTAAGTTTTGCGCCTCAATCGAACCATATGGTATTTCAAGTCGAGCAAGAACATCTGCTAAACCCATGATACCGATACCGATCGGTCTATGTCTCCGATTACTTCGACGACATTCTTCCGTCGGATATTGTTTAATATTAATCATATTATTGAGCGCATATACTTCGAGTGCGGCTGCATCCGTGATCGCTGCGAAATAAAGATGTTCGTATCCCGTCATTTTATTTTTTACAATAAAATTTTCGAGACAAATCGCGGAAAGGTTACAAACGCCATATTCACCGCCTTTGATATTATTTTCATTAAAACGGGCGAACCGTTCCCGATCAATGTCGTTCCAACTCGGGATCGTAATTTCGGTACACAAGTTCGATGAACATACCGGTGCAACATTAGACATGTTTGATTTGAGATTGATCGCATCTTTGTACAACACATAGGGAACGCCAATTTGTGACCAACTAATGAAAGCTTCATCAATAATAGTTTTTGCTTTCACGCAGCGACGATAACGTTTTTCATTAACGTATTTTTTATAAAGGTTGCGATATTCGTCGCCATAAACGATATCAAGATCGGGCGCATCATCTGGACTAAATAAATACCAATCACCGGCATTCGGATCATGAATTTGTTCCACTAATGTTTCCATAAATAAATCGGACACCCATAATGCATACTTCAAGTCCGGAGCATTTACTGTCACTTCGCCTTTGATACGGGCGCACTTCAGAAAATCAATAATATCATCATGATCAACACTGAGATATACTGCAAACGCACCAGGACGTTTACCGCCTTGATTCGCAAAGTTTTGAGCTTGATTTAGGAGTGCGGCATAATTTGTGAACCCATTAGTAAATCCGCCACTTGAATTTATTCTTGAACCGGCTGCGCGAACATTGCTGTACCATATTGAGACTCCACCTCCTTGACTGCTAATCATTGCCGCATCCACGATGGATTTTAATAATTTTTCTAAGTTATCGCCGGTCGATATGAGGAAGCAACTTGCAAGTTGAGAAGTTATAGTACATGAGTTGAGCATTATTGGGGTCGCATTCGACACAAAATGTTGACTTAGTTTGTGATAGAAATTGATCGCATTTGTGATTCTCTGAATAAATAAATTATCATCGACTATGTGCCCACAATTGCCGGGTTGACAGCAAAATATTCCGATCGCGATCCGCATATATAAATGTTGTGGACGCTCCATCATCTGATCATCAAGAATAGTTAATTTTTCATGATTGCTTTCGAGGCGAATTAAATAACGCGCAATAGTTTGAAAACCGAAATAATTTAATTTATAATCGCGCGAATGATCAAGTACAACATCAATTGTATTTGCTGCACGTTTAATAATTCCGATATATTCGTCTGAAAATCTGACCGCTCTTTTGGTCGGCGCATTTGCAACGATAATATCGATTGTTTTTGATATTGATTCGGGCACGCGTTTATGAAGGTCGTTAATAAATATTCGCGCCGCGAGTGTTTCATATTCCACATGATAGCTCATTAAATTAATGCAAATCATTGCGAGTTCAGCATCTATTTTCCGCGTCGTCATCCCATTGTGGAAACGTCCATCAAAATCTTTTATAATTAATGCTTCATTAATATTTGTTAATGGAGGACCATATGCTGTGTTACTTGAGAGGTCGCGAATTCGCATGATAATTTCATCAAAATTGACTGGTATTTTTTCGCCATTGCGATTGATGACAAATATCGCGGGCAAATCAATATCACTCATTTTTTGTTGAAATATATCATTATTTGACCATATTCAAATGTCATCACGAATATATAAATATTTTTGCGCAAGTACACAAATATTTTTACGCGAGTACACAAATATTTTTGCGTGGTACACAAAATAATTTATCGCGAATACACATATATTTTTGCGCGAATTCACATATATTTTTCGCGAATACACATATATTTTTCGCGAATACACATATATTTTTCGTGAATACACATATATTTTTGTATGAGTACATAATTATTTTTGCGCAAGTACACAAAATAATTTATCATGAATACATAAATATTTTAGCGCAAGTATGTGAAATATTTTATCATGAGTATGTGAAATATTTTATCACGAGTATGTGAAATATTTTTGCGCGAGTATAAATATTTTTTCGTGAATACACATATATTTTTGTGTGAGTTCACATATAGTTTTGTGCGAGTTCACATATATTGTTGCGTGAGTATAAATGATTTTGCGCGAATACACATATTTTTGTGTGAGTACATAATTATTTTTGCGCAAGTACACAAATAATTTTGCGCAAGTTTGTGAAATATTTTTGCGCAAGTACACAAATATTTTTGCGCAAGTTTGTGAAATATTTTTGCGCAAGTATGTGAAATATTTTTGCGCAAGTAGAATAATTTATCGCGAATACACAAATAATTTTGCGCAAGTATGCAAATATTTTTGCGTGGGTGCACAAAAATAATTTATCGCGAATACACATATAATTTATCGCAAATACACAAATATTTTTGCGCAAGTATGTGAAATATTTTTGCGCAAGTATGTGAAATATTTTTGCGCAAGTATGTGAAATATTTTTGCGCAAGTATGTGAAATATTTTATAACGAGTATGTGAAATATTTTATCACGAGTATGTGAAATATTTTATCACGAGTATGTGAAATATTTTATCACGAGTATGTGAAATATTTTATCACGAGTATGTGAAATATTTTTGCGCGAGTTCACAAATATTTTTGCGAGTTCACAAATATTTTTGTGTGAGTACACAAATATTTTATCATGAGTATGTGAAATATTTTTGCGCAAATATGCAAATATTTTTGCGTGAGTATAAATATTTTTGCGTGAGTATAAATATTTTTGCGCGAGTTCACAAATATTTTTGCGTGAGTATAAATATTTTTGCGCGAGTTCACAAATATTTATCATGAGTATGTGAAATATTTTTGTGCAAGTATGCAAATATTTTTTGCGTAAGTATGTGAAAAATTATTGTGCGGATTTGTGAAATATTTTTGTGCGGATTTGTGAAATATTTTTGCGCGAGTTTGTGAAATAATAAATTGTTTTGCACAAAATAATTACTATTGATGGGGCAGAGTATACAAAAATATTTATCGTTGATGATGCGCAAGATGACAATGGTGGGTGTGCAAAAATAAGTATTGAATCAATAGTTAATATAGAACATACACAAACATGCAATTCAATAATTCTTTCATTTGGTCCGACGAGGATGAAGAAAATCGGGTCACCATTCTCCCCATTAAATATCCTGAAATTTGGTCCTTTCGTAAATTATTAGAAGCGCTGCATTGGACCGCTCAAGAAGTAGCTTTGTCGCGTGACAAAAAAGATTGGTTAATGCGTATGAATGATGAACAGCGACATTTTATTAAAATGCAATTTGCATTCTTTGCGATCGCAGACATTGATGTTCTAAAAAATCTCGACGACAATTTCAGTAGCGAGATCACATGCATGGAAGCTCGAATGGTTTATGCGGCGCAAAAAGATCAAGAATGTGTTCATGCTGAGAGTTATAGTCTTCAGATTGAAGCGGTGATGATGTTATATGAGGGTTTTCATAAAAGAAAAAAAAAAAAAAAGAAAGAAAAAGTAGTTCTAAGAGGACCCCCTCATAAAAATAATATTATAGGTCCCCCTCATTAACGTGATTGATAATAATGCGCGCGTCAATGTGCGTGATTAAAAAACTGGCAAGGTTATTCCGCCGCCAAAGCCTTAGGGTTCCGTCAGGTGCCTCCAGGTGTTGCGTAAGTTCAATGCGGCGCCGCCAAAGCCGTAGGGTTCCGTGCCTCCAGGTGTTGCGTAACCTCGATGAGGCGCGTAACGCGTAAAGCAAAAACTCTAGTATATACGTATATATATATATATATATATATATATATATTAACTAATAATTATATCTGTCATATATTTACAATATAATAAAAATAAACCATTTCTGACTTTAATATAAAAGTCTAGATTATTGGATTGCTTGGTATATAGTCTATATTCATCACATTGTGATTTGGCTTTATCTATATCCGTCAATGGTATCTGGTTATCTCTTACATACGTATTTAATTTATCGTTTGCAATCTTTTCATATCCATTAACTAATGAGGTTTCCATATGTATACATTCATTATAAGCAATGCACAAAACATTTAATGAATTTAACACAATATTTACCAAACTTGAAGCATTGTGATCGAAATGTTTTTTGGTTTCCATTTGAATATGCTTAAAAGCGTTTTCATAAACCATCTTCTTCTCTTCTAAAGTAATACTGTTACATCGGCACTCATATAGTTTAATTAACGAATGATAAAAGTCCTCGTTCATCCATTTCAAATCTTTCCAAGAATTTTCATTGTATATGTAATGTGTCATATTTTCTAAAACGATAACTAATAATATAAGTATAATTATATAAGACAATACATAAGAATAAATTTAATGAGATAACCGCAAAAGTAACAACACAAAATTAAATTAAGGATTATTTCTTAAAAAATTTACAAGTTCGTTATAGTTAACGTCTTCACTAATCGGATCAGGTGTGGTGCTTCCTATTATGGGTCGAAACACCTGATGTTCTGGGGAGGTGCATAGCGCATTATCATGCCATAATAGGTCGCACGGTTCTATATAAATAAAAATATAAGGTAAGAATATAAAATAAAATATAAGGTAAGAATATAATATAAAATATAAGGTAAGAACATAACCAGTATGTCTTTTCCAGCGTATCTTATTTATACTTTTTATGCCAATGCATCGTTTATGCTATAATATAAATATATATATATATAATGATAAATGTATTAATAATGTATGTAATAATATAAATAATGTATATAATAATATAAATAACCTACTGGACATGTAGCTAACGGTGTTTGAGTCGCTGCGTGTCTTGTTGTTGTTATAGTCGTGTTATTCTAGAACATATATATTATAGGAAGTAGAATAGATATTATATTTTAAATAATAAGACCAGATATTATACCTGTTATGTTATTTTTATACCTGTTTTGAAAAGGGTCGCTTTAGGTCGGATCCTCTAGAAGACTATAATAAAAGAATATATATAAACTTAAGTTATAATAGAGAATTATAATATAAAACAACAGATAATAAATGTATACCGTTAGTGGTGTTTGAGTTGTCGCGTCTGTCTTCTTAATGCTTTCTTCGTTAAATATGGTTAATGTCATTGTAACTGTATTTGCCATGGTATATAATTACTTATGGTATATATAATTACTAATAAAGAATAAAAAAATATATAAACATGTCTTATACACAAAACCTTATTATAAAATGATTTTATTATTTTTTAAAAAAAATAACAAACTAAAAGTAAATATTAGTATATGAAAACGATAGCACAAAAGCGCTTGTTAACTAAAGTAAATAAACCGTAAACAAACAAACCTATATATTAATATGTAAGCGATAATGAATAAAACTGCTAACAAAGCAAAAACAAAAAAATAAGGTTAAAATATAAGATATAAATTAATATACATTACGTTAATTAATTTGTATTTAATGATATTGTCTCGTAATATTGTTTAACGGATGGATGCGTCTTTAATGTTTTTATAAAATAAGTAAAAAAATGTAAAGACGATATTATATATAGGTCTTCGAATTGTTTTACTCTTGACATAGCGACATAGAAAAGATGATGAGTAAATTGTTCCCTGTTGATATGAATGACTACATTGTCTAATGTTAATCCTTGTACTTTATGTATAGTCATCGCATATGCTACTGTAAACGGCATTCCAATGCATTCTGCGACAATGTTGTGTTTATTATTAAATAGAGATTCCTTTTGTAAATGTATTGTTAACTTGGAGTTATCTCTAGTGAGTATAACAATATAATCCTCCTTTAGTTTCACAATGATGGCTTGCGTGCCATTGGCTAAGTTAAGATCAGGAAGATTACGTAGACATATAACAGGTGCTCCTTTTTTGAGTGTTACTGTATTCGGGGTTTGAAAAGGCCATTCGGCATTAACATAACCGTTTCTGTACACTATTTTCGACTCGTAAACGTATTGTCGTTTTTGCAGTTTAGAAAGCATTTTTAAATTGTGAACCTCCCGTTCCTTATTAGTAAAAAATAGTCTTGTGTATGTTGGATTGATCATAGTATCATCAGAATATAATCGTTTCAAAAGGTAATTATAATCATCATTATTATAATTAGCCAAACGAATGGAGGTAAGACAATTGAGAAAAGCGTTATTATTTTGTTGTCTATATGTGGTGGTCAATATAATAGTTTTAAATTGACATAGAGACCAGAAATTATCCTCGAATAACATCAATTTTGATCCAATTGGTGTAAGTTGATAGAAATCTCCTGCTAAAACAACTATAGCTCCTCCGAATAAAAGAATAGATTTACGAATACTGCATAATATATCGTGTATAAGTCGTAATAGTGAAGGCAATAGCATGGATATTTCGTCAATGATTAATACATCGAGCGATAATAAACGTTCCTTGGTGACATCGGTCATATGATGTAGCACGTCCTTGCTTGAATGAGCATTATTAAATATACCGAAAAAAGAATGAACTGTAGTAGCAGATTCGTATAACTTAGCCGCAATGCCTGTGCTAGCAGTGACGTAGACATTCTTTTTCATTTGACATAATCGCTGATATATGTCATTGATGGCATAGGTCTTTCCTGTTCCAGCGCTTCCGGTAATAAATACATTTTTGTTATCTAATATAGATGTATATATTTCCTCCTGTTGATCGTTTAACATCTCTTAAGTTTATTAATTACTGCTGATTGTTTTGTTATTAGCGATGGCTTCTTGTTTATATAGTGCTACAAGATTACAGTTGTCATTCTAATCATGTGATTTAAACCACGCGAGGTGCAAAGGCGAAACAAGTATAATAATAGGTCGTACGATCATGTTCAAAGGTCAAAGTTAACAGTCGTAGTTATCGACTACCATATAAGACGCATTCGACGGATCTGAACTACAACTCGAAGGATCGAACACATTCAGCGGAATAGTTTCAGATAGTTCGATCATTATTGCCGGAAATTCGCGCGCAATCATCCGCAATATTTCAATAAATTCTGATACCCCCCCCGAATAACCACATACTCATAATGTCGGGTTCAACTGCTGTCATTACCGGCGGAAATATTTCGGCTGAATCAAAGGGTTTAGGTAATGGTATTGTGATTACTCAATCATCGACTGCATATATTTCTGGTACCGATATCTCTGCATGCACAAAAAGTGAAATTCTCGTTGATAACGGATCAAATGTAACATTATCCGCGGTTATCGGAATAACAAATGCAAAATATGGCGTCGAAATTAGCAGAAACTCAAAAGTCACAACTGACACCGCAGTTACTAACATCACAGGTGCACTTGGTGATGTAAAAGTAGGTTCGAATCCCGTCACTTCGTGGTCAAATGATATGGCGGTGAGTGATTTTACAAATACACCATCGCAATTCTGCACATGCGTCAATTATGATTAAAAAAATAAAAATATACCCGGACATTTCGATAACTAACATTACTGATCGATCAAATATTACTGATCAATTTTTTTTCCATACGCTAATTGTTGATCAACATTTATACGATATAATTTATTATTTTTGATCCACGATTTTTGAGCATTAAAGGACTCGGTCTTTAAATTAATTTCGATACCTTGATTATGGATACGCATCGCACGATTTAAGAATGACACCTGTTGCTGTTCATGTATTTTTTGCGATGCCCTCAGTAAATCAGCATCAACTTCCTTCATAAATACTGGATCAATGAGTGGACTCCAGTCACACGGATCTTTTGTTTTATATTCGGCGAGTCGATCAAGTAATGCTCTCGGAAGGTCCGGGTTTTCGTCGAATCCGCGAAAATATTTACCGATAATATAAACTTCAGAATTGACGGGCCGACTCGTAAGAGGTTTCACGACATATAACTCGTCGAAGAGCTCTCGACATATAACTCGACATATAACTCGTCGAAGAGCGCAGCAAGTAATGCAATTAAACTACGACTAAACAATGTGAGAAAAGTATATTGTTTAGTCACGAGATGCCCTCCTTTTGCAAGCGAAAGAATGCCGCAAATAATTTGACCATAATTGATACGCGCCGTAATTTCTTCTTGACGATTATAGTCGGAACTCGCATCAATACCAGCATCACTCGTGTATAAAGTTGCGCCAGTCTCATACCTTGCACGTACTGCATTCGCATTCATTTTTAGTGAAGCATTCGTCGCGATCAACATTTTATATTTTTTTGAGACCTTGTCTCGTAAACTTCTGAAGAGATCGATGCGCCGCATGAGTGCATCAAAATCTTTCGGTTTTAAGTTATCAAATTGTTTTTTTGCTTCGACCACTACTTTATTTATTTTTTCGAATGGATCCTCATCACTTGGGGCATCAATACGCACTAACGCGGGCAACATTAAGTTTCTGAGTGGGACGTTCAGACGTCATCATATACACGATATATACATATCGCAGACATATTCAAAAATGAGAGTTAGAACGATTTCTGTATTATTAATTATAATGTCAATATATCTTATCATTGCAGTAGCGACAGAAGTTTTTGTTGATGATTTCATTAAACCACATTCGCTGTTCAACTATTTATTGATCAGCACTTTTATTTCCGGCGCCACAGCGCTCGCGATCGGTATTGAAATTCCATAACTTATGAACACAATAATAATCAAAATATATTTGCACACAAAATGGAAGAAGGACGAAAGAAAGCGGCAGAAATGCTCGAAACAATGTCTGATGAAGAACGGGCAGGTATGAAAGATTTACAAAATTTAAAACTTGCGGCGGGTCTTCCGGCCGCACAATCAACACTCAGATTTATCGTTGATGCATCAACGATCGCTGATGCAGAAAAAAAAATATGCATTACGTGTCATCGATGAATTATATCCGATAACAAACGATATCGGCTGCATAAAAGTTGATTTTTATAATCGAACAATTAATTCGCCCGACATTGCATATATAATGCTCGATAAATGTCCGCGCGATCACGATTTTGGAAAACAACTCGACAAAATAAAAATTCACATTTCGCCGGATGAATGGCCAAGAATAACAAAATGTATATCATTTTTAATATACAGTGGGCGATTTATATATCAACAAGTTGTAAAAAATAACACTGACTTACTCAAGAGAATAACATCAAGTAACGAATATACCGAGTATAAAGTTGACCACGATAATACAACGCTTTATATTAAATCAGAATGGCCATATAGAATCGGTGTATTTGTAAAACTTGCTAGTGATATTTCGCTCGATTAATACAACTAAAAAATAAAATTATTCACTTTCATGAGCTAATACATACTCGATATCTTTGTATTTCTTTTTCAATCGATAATATATATATATTTTTTTGATGATAGTTCATCATTTTTAATTCATGACATTTAATAAAAAAATTAAGTGTTACATTTTTCTGTTATATTTGTCACGGTTCGCATCAAATAATTTATAGCAATATCATTGCTCTCTATATTATATTTATTATTTTCAATTGATGTCGTCATTTGTCGTAAAGAATTGAAAATCATATTGATATCTTTATATATATTAATAATATCTTTATTTATATTTATCAATCGATTATGTGTGTCATTATAGGACATATATATGGCAATTATTGTTAATATATATGCCGCAAATATAGCTATTAATATTATAATAGAACAACATTTATCCATTATTGTTATGATATATACCCCCATATATAAAATCAAATTTACTCCCAGCTTATAATTCAAAAAATAATATAATTAATTCTTTTTTGAATTTTTTTCAATATAATTCTTTAATATTTTATTTGCTTCTTCATTTTTACCAATTGCAGCGAGTCCATAAAAACATATATTCGATATGCTAATATTTCCACGCTTTATAATCTTTGAAGATTTCATTTTATATCTATTAATTATACATCTTTGTTTATATATCACTAGTAGGCAAAACAAAAATATACATAAATATATACCATAAATAATGAACGAGTAATATAGCTCAATTTCTGAACACTCATACATCTCAGATATACTTATAAAAAAATTAAAATTCAATTTTATATGACACTATAATAATTTTTAATTAATAATGTTTCTTTTTCTTTTTCTCTTCCGAGACGTATTATTTTAATTATCGATAAATTATTTAAGTAATTTAAATTAAAGTTATTTTCATTTTCTTGAGTAATTCATTATCAGAATTTCCAGATAGAATCATCTCTCCTAATGCGTCTCGAATACAATCGATCAAAGTTTTATTCTTAGTATATAATATCATATA
Source organism: Hydra vulgaris (assembly GCF_038396675.1). Classification (NCBI taxonomy): domain Eukaryota; kingdom Metazoa; phylum Cnidaria; class Hydrozoa; order Anthoathecata; family Hydridae; genus Hydra; species Hydra vulgaris. The sequence continues at coordinate 177,416 of NC_088931.1, forward strand.
ATACGTAAGTAATATTATACATATTATCGACACTATCGCGAAAAATATCAACAATATCATTAAACATTTGATGGTATCATCATTATTATTTATAATATCAAATTGTTGATCACTATTTAATAACATCTTGAAATATAACTTATATTATTTTAAAATTCAATTTTGGTTTGATCGATGATATGGAAAAAAAATAATTAAATGAATAATATATATTATTTACATTTCATTTTTAATTATATAATATTTCATTGTTTTAGATTAAATTATTATCATTGATGTTTCTTTTTAATTCTATATATTTATTCATCACTTTTGATAGAGTAACTAACAATATTATAAAAATAAATCCCGTTAAAATTATTAATAAAATTAATATTATATATATTATATCAATCATTTTATATTAATGAAAATATAATAATTAAATTCAATTTTTAAAAATCATTTTTTATTCTAATAAATTAAGTTATTAATTATCACCATCAAAGCTAAAATCACTTCTCATAACTTCTACTACTTCTTCATAATTTATTTCGTCGTCGTTTATATTAGTGTACCTAATAACCCGTTTAGCAATGATTGATAAAAATACCGTAATTATTAATAATATAATAATTATTATTATTGTAGATAATAATATTATAACAATTAACAATATTATCAAATATGAATTTTGTAAACAACTACATTCATACATTTTTTAAGATACTATCGCATTTATATAATTCAAATCTAACCACAATATAAAAAAAATAATATTTTTAATGAATAGTATTTGTACTATTCATTGATGTTGTATTAACGCTTGTTGCGTTAATATTTGTTACATTATTTATGTAACAGCATTTTATATACTGATTTTGAAAATTTACAAACATATCATATAGTATTTGTATATTTTTTTCGTTATCTTTTGAAATTTCGTAAATTGCGTTGATGTTATTGTCCGATACGTTGATTTCTTTATTTAAGATGATTATTTCACGGATTAAATCATCATTGATTTTATAATTTAATGTAAGTATTGCTATCATGCAAATTAACATAATACTTGATGCAAATAAGCATTTTTTATTAATATCTCCCATCTTCACAGTTATATATATAATTTTTGCAATTCAAATTTGCTTTGAAATATCAAAAAATAATTATTATAATCTAACAGATTACGACCCCAAATCTGTTGAAGATTGAACTACTCGATGTATTTTACGCACACATTGTTGATCGTCTTGATCATCAGTTTCTTGATCATCAAAACACTGGCATTGACATTTTAATTTATTTAATGCGGACTCATCAATATTGATATGTATAATATTTTGCTTATCAAGTTCAGCGATCGCGCGCTTATAATATTTTATCTTGAGACCATAATATTGTTATAATATCCACACACATAGTGTGATACTTACAACTGGAATTAAATCAATATATTCGAATGCCATATTACCGAAATATATCTGTATTACATGGTATCTCCAATTATCAAAAAATAATTACTTATCAAAAAATTAATTATTTTTAATTAATGGAATTTTAGCATTACCTTCTTTTATCGTTATAGTTTCATAATTATGTTCGTTTATGTTATTTTTTTCTTTTTTATTTACGATATTTTTCTTCTTAGGATCTGAAATTCGTACGATGATGTTGTTTCAATCTTTTTATCTTTTTTTAGATTAACAGCAGTAATTAAATTTTCAAGAAAATCTTTGATATTATCTCTGTCATCTACTATCATTTTATTTATATCTAACATTAAATTATGTGTTTCTTTGGTTTTATTGTCTTTTTCTTTGATTTTCTTCTTAATAAGGGTAGTAGCATAATACAAATATTGCATGGTCATAAACCATAAAGATGATAATAATAATGTAACCATGATTATTATTAAACCAGTAATAGCTCTTTCCGTATTAGAATTCGCCATTTTTATTATCAGTAATACAAAAATAAAATATCGATTCAAATTTTATAAACTTCGACCGATGTTATGTTTTTTTGCTTTCTGTCCGGATCATGACAAAGAATGCCCCGCCTCCGATCAAGAAACTGACGATCAAGAGTAAAATTCCCGGTGTCTTGGTTTTTGCTGCAAATAATACAATAATTCCGATTATAATGAGTATAATCGAGATTATGATGAGTGGTAACATCATCAATGTTGGTACATGTGGCGCGAGTTCTTGCGCCACCATTGGTACTGCTGCCATCGCTGCCATCGTATATAACTTATATAATATAAGAATTTTTTTATTTACACCTAAACATCTAAAAATAGCACTCTAAACGATCAAAATAAGCTTATTTTCAAATAATTTGAACATATATATTATATATAATATGTAATATTAAATTCCATTATCCCCTCCACGAAGGAAAATGCCTGAAATATTTAAATATCTTATCAGCAAAGGTCAATCCTCAGTCTAAGATCGCTATCAATTACATGACCTTATAACTCGTCCCGTTATTCGCAATGAAATTAATAATACATATATTGTATTCGAATCGTGAGAAGAATTTCTCGAATGGTATGAAAATCTTCCGATCGAACAACGATGTTGTCACGAAGTTATTTTTGGCGGACTACCCCAGCGTTTAAAATTCGATGTTGATGCTCCGGTTCACAAACTTGACGAATTATCCGCGGATATCATTGAACAAGAAACTGATGATTCGAGCGACTTAAGTGACCTTGATGATTGTTTCCTCGACATTGATCAACCGAAATCGCTTGATACTAGATTATCAAAAATTCATGCTGTCGTAAGTCTTCTTGTTGAAGCGATAATGGACGATTTATTTGTGGCCTACTATGGGACCGAAAATTTACTTCCAACGAAGCGCGACATCGTCATCACTGATAGCAGTGGTCCAGACAAATATAGTTTTCATGTTCTTGTCCTACCATATTTCGTCGAAGACAACGAAGAAGCGAGAGAATTTACTGCGCGTGTTCTTGAACGACTCGCACCATCTGTGCGCGCATTCATCGATCCCAATGTGAACAAAAAAACACAAAATTTCCGCTTAACCGGTTCCGCTAAATTGGGAACTAATCGTTATAAACGCGTCACTTCCGACTTTGGAACCGCTGATGATATTTCGCTTCAAGATTTATTTATTACTGCCCCGAGCGGTGGTCGAATCCTCACACGAATATACACAGAAAAGAATACATCAACCGAACAATCACAACACCCAAATATTCATGATTCGGTTGTTCAAAATGCCATCGAGCTCGCAACCGAAAAAGGTATAACCATCGGTCATAGATTTAACGAAGTGCGTGGAACATTATTATGTTTTATGCGAGACGAACCGTCATACTGTCGCATATGCGAAGAAGTACATCATCATGATAATAGTTTAATGATAAGCATCGAACCCATTGAAAACAATAATTGGTCCGCAACAGCAACAACCTCATATCGCGTTCTCGAACATTGCCGTCAGGTGCGAGGTAAAAGATTATTAATCGGCGAAATATCTGGAACTGAATGCGTGATTAAACCGTATACATTAACGACAAAAATTCATTCGCTCGGTCTTCAAGAACAAATCGCATCTCGAATAAAATCTATTCATGATGGTAAAATTAATCCGCATAATGCGCTCTCAAGTGCATTCGAATTAATACCCGATAACAGAAAAACAATATATTCAGAACCAATGATGCGACCTTACGAACTAACATCTACACTTGCTGTTCTCGCCCAAATGAAACTCGGAAAAACAAAAGCACTGCATTCGTATCTCGAAGAATACTTCCCCATCAACGGTCTCGAAACAAAAGTTGTTCGATTCGTCACATTTCGTCAGACGTTCAGCAACAGCATATCAAAAAATTTTCCAGACTTCATACTCTACAGCGATGTTACCGGAGACCTCGATCATATCAAATATCCCCGTTTAATCGTACAAGTTGAATCCCTCCACAGACTCTCATTCTGCAAAGGCGCTCTTCCTGAACCAATCGATCTACTTGTGCTCGATGAAGCAGAATCAATTCTTGCGCAATTCAACAGCGGTCTACATAAGCACTTTAATGCAGCTTTTGCTGTATTTCAGTGGATGTTGCAAACTGCGCAACATGTGATCTGCATGGATGCGAATCTTAGTGATCGTACATATTGCACACTCGAACGAATGCGACCATCATATCCGGTACATTTTCACTGGAATCGCTTCGAGAGAGCAGCAGATGATATATATTATTTCACCGCCGATCAAGGTTCATGGTTTGACCAACTTTATAAGTCACTCCACAAAAATTTGCGAATCGTCATACCGACAAACAGTCTCACGGAAGCACGCGCTTATGAAGAATCGATACGTCGTGAATTCCCAAAAAAGAAAATAATGCTCTACAGCAGTGAAACCGCACCGAGTGAAAAGGCGCGACACTTCAGTGACGTTCACAATTACTGGGGAAATCTCGACGTCTTAATATTTACACCAACATGTTCGGCTGGCGTATCATTCGAACTTGAACATTTTGATATATTGTTCGGTTATTTCTGTGATATCTCGTGTGATGTAGAGACGTGTCGTCAGATGCTCGGTCGTGTTCGTAACATTCGCTCACACGAACATTATATCTGTCTGAGATCAACGGGTGCGGCATTACCGACAACTGTCGAAGAAATTAATCGTCTTATTCGCGACAAACGGTCGGGTCTCTATAAAAATATAGATGATGCTGCATTATATTTCGAGTACAGCAATAACGGCGATATTCGATTTTATGAATCAAATTATTATCATCTCTGGGTCGAAACATTGCGGATCAATAATCTTTCGCGCAATAATTTTACACGAAGATTTATCGACCAAGTCGCAGATACTGGTGCACAACTCAAAGTACTCGCGGCATCAAATGATCCTTCGATATGCGCATCATACATCGCTGATCATCGAAGTATCCGCGATTATTTAAAAATGGTTTATTGCAATAATGTTGCATCATCGGATGATATATTACCGGACGAAAACAATGAAATTCGCGAAGCAATAAAAAATCAACAAGATGTGCAACCTGAACTCTTGCTTGCGCATGAAAAATTTCAGATTCGCGAATTCTATTCGTGGCCGCACGAAATCGATTCTAACTTTGTCAAATTATATGGAACATATAGTGCGCGCAACGTATTCCGCAATCTTACGCGCATCACCGAAGGTAATACTATTCAAGAATCTTTGCACCTCATCCGGCAGCATGAACTTGATCATTATAATATAATCATGGATATGAGAACCGAAGAATCAAGTTTCATTGCTAAGAGTCGCGACTTATTACGCGAGAAATCAATATATGTTTCAGAGCAACATAACTTTACAATATGGTTATTGCATGTATGTGGTTTCTCATGTATTACAGATGAGAGCCGCATTCATGAACAATTACTCGAATCGCGGCTTCGCGGAGTCATCCATATAATGAAAAAAATAAAAGATCATATCACTTTCAACTTTGATAAGATTCGGCCCGACTTTGATCGATATGAACGCGAAACTGATCGAATTCGCTTTATCAATTCTATGCTCCGCGTAATTAACAGTATTACTCGCTCAATGTATGGAATCCAGATCAGTCGTGTTCCAAAAGATTCGGGCGGAGAGGCATACCAAATTACGCGCAACTCGATCGGTAAATTATTTAACTTTGTGAAAGAACACCCGCAAACAAAACCCGATCGTCCTTATATCATCTCAAGATTAAAAATACCACCGACAAATTACAACGTAAAGATAAATGATTTTCTCAATCATATACATTTTAGCGAAAATTATATCCGATTCCTCGAGAAAATATACGTTGAAAACTGATATCGATATATCATGATATCATTTTTTTCTCACCTCATTAGAGATAATAAAATATTTTTGATACCGATCATCATGACATCTGAAAGTTATTATGTTTTATCTGATAATCAAGGATTTGTTGGTGCATTTTATACGGCCGAAGAAGCTTCAGTCGTGATAAATAAATATTATCCAATTCCATTCATCGTTCAACGATTCGAAGTTGCACCCGGTCCGACAGAAACTGTATGGGTCGTTATATATCGCGACATAGATGCGGTCGCATTTGTTTCGAATGATCGCGCAACCGCAAAACGCGTAAAAAAAATATATGACAGTGTCGGACTAACATATCCCGACTCAATCAAATATTGGGAACACCCTGTCGGAAAGATTTCACAAACAGCGGAATCGCGACTCGACTCAATTAGTCGCGCAAATAGTATGTATGCGGGAAACTTATCGCTCGAAGAATTGCAAGCTCGAGAACTCGAAGATTATAAAAAAATTTCGAACCTCTCCATGAGTAAGGGTCCTATTGCGCGGGTCATCAAGGAAAATCAAAAAATAATGATCTTTGATTGTGTGGTCCCGACAAGTACATCCACTCATACTGCGCAACTCTGACAATTATTTCTATCGCATTTATTATCAATAATCGATGTCATTTGTGAACCGATCGCCGGCTTTGTATGCAAATAATACATACCAGTTTCAAGTCCCGTTTTCCATCCTTCTATCAAGAATCGAAGAATTTTCGGTAAATTCGGCTCATCCAGAAATAAACTCATCGACATTGATTGACACACGAATGGCGCCATTGCTTTCGCCATCAATATAATTTCGCACACATGAAGTTCGCGCGCCGTCCTGAACAAGAAACGAATTCTTTCAGGTATTACTGTTATATTTTTTATGCTCCCACCCGCGGATATAATTTGTCGACGCATATTTTGATCCCACAAGTTGAGCTCCACAAGTTTACGTATCAAATGACGATTAACGATCATGAATTCACCTGCAAGTGTTTTGCGAGTATATATATTACTCGTAAATGGCTCAAAACATTCATTCTGACCGATTATATTACTTGTCGTCGCGGTAGGCATATATGCGGTCAATAGTGCATTATATACACCTTGAATTATGACCTGTATTCGAAGATTTAACCAATCTTTTTTTGTGATAAATCCGCTAGTCAATATTTCGATGTCACTTTCCCAATCATTGTTGAGATGTCCAGTTTTTATCCATAAGTCCGGCTGAAACTCACCCCTCGAAAGTTGACTACCCGGAAAACTTTCATATGCACCATAAATTTTTGCAAGTTCGTTTGATGCGCGCATAGATCCATAATAAATGACAGCCGCAATAGCTCTCGCTAAGTTTTGCGCCTCAATCGAACCATATGGTATTTCAAGTCGAGCAAGAACATCTGCTAAACCCATGATACCGATACCGATCGGTCTATGTCTCCGATTACTTCGACGACATTCTTCCGTCGGATATTGTTTAATATTAATCATATTATTGAGCGCATATACTTCGAGTGCGGCTGCATCCGTGATCGCTGCGAAATAAAGATGTTCGTATCCCGTCATTTTATTTTTTACAATAAAATTTTCGAGACAAATCGCGGAAAGGTTACAAACGCCATATTCACCGCCTTTGATATTATTTTCATTAAAACGGGCGAACCGTTCCCGATCAATGTCGTTCCAACTTGGAATCGTAATTTCGGTACACAAGTTCGATGAACATACCGGTGCAACATTAGACATGTTTGATTTGAGATTGATCGCATCTTTGTACAACACATAGGGAACCCCAATTTGTGACCAACTAATGAAAGCTTCATCAATAATAGTTTTTGCTTTCACACATCGACGATAACGTTTTTCATTAACGTATTTTTTATAAAGGTTGCGATATTCGTCGCCATAAACGATATCAAGATCGGGCGCATCATCTGGACTAAATAAATACCAATCACCGGCATTCGGATCATGAATTTGTTCCACTAATGTTTCCATAAATAAATCGGACACCCATAATGCATACTTCAAGTCCGGAGCATTTACTGTCACTTCGCCTTTGATACGGGCGCACTTCAGAAAATCAATAATATCATCATGATCAACACTGAGATATACTGCAAACGCACCAGGACGTTTACCGCCTTGATTCGCAAAGTTTTGAGCTTGATTTAGGAGTGCGGCATAATTTGTGAACCCATTAGTAAATCCGCCACTTGAATTTATTCTTGAACCGGCTGCGCGAACATTGCTGTACCATATTGAGACTCCACCTCCTTGACTGCTAATCATTGCCGCATCCACGATGGATTTTAATAATTTTTCTAAGTTATCGCCGGTCGATATGAGGAAGCAACTTGCAAGTTGAGAAGTTATAGTACATGAGTTGAGCATTATTGGGGTCGCATTCGACACAAAATGTTGACTTAGTTTGTGATAGAAATTGATCGCATTTGTGATTCTCTGAATAAATAAATTATCATCGACTATGTGCCCACAATTGCCGGGTTGACAGCAAAATATTCCGATCGCGATCCGCATATATAAATGTTGTGGACGCTCCATCATCTGATCATCAAGAATAGTTAATTTTTCATGATTGCTTTCGGGGCGAATTAAATAACGCGCAATAGTTTGAAAACCGAAATAATTTAATTTATAATCGCGCGAATGATCAAGTACAACATCAATTGTATTTGCTGCACGTTTAATAATTCCGATATATTCGTCTGAAAATCTGACCGCTCTTTTGGTCGGCGCATTTGCAACGATAATATCGATTGTTTTTGATATTGATTCGGGCACGCGTTTATGAAGGTCGTTAATAAATATTCGCGCCGCGAGTGTTTCATATTCCACATGATAGCTCATTAAATTAATGCAAATCATTGCGAGTTCAGCATCTATTTTCCGCGTCGTCATCCCATTGTGGAAACGTCCATCAAAATCTTTTATAATTAATGCTTCATTAATATTTGTTAATGGAGGACCATATGCTGTGTTACTTGAGAGGTCGCGAATTCGCATGATAATTTCATCAAAATTGACTGGTATTTTTTCGCCATTGCGATTGATGACAAATATCGCGGGCAAATCAATATCACTCATTTTTTGTTGAAATATATCATTATTTGACCATATTCAAATGTCATCACGAATATATAAATATTTTTGCGCAAGTACACAAATATTTTTACGCGAGTACACAAATATTTTTGCGTGGTACACAAAATAATTTATCGCGAATACACATATATTTTTGCGCGAATTCACATATATTTTTCGCGAATACACATATATTTTTCGCGAATACACATATATTTTTCGTGAATACACATATATTTTTGTATGAGTACATAATTATTTTTGCGCAAGTACACAAAATAATTTATCATGAATACATAAATATTTTAGCGCAAGTATGTGAAATATTTTATCATGAGTATGTGAAATATTTTATCACGAGTATGTGAAATATTTTTGCGCGAGTATAAATATTTTTTCGTGAATACACATATATTTTTGTGTGAGTTCACATATAGTTTTGTGCGAGTTCACATATATTGTTGCTTGAGTATAAATATTTTTGCGCGAATACACATATTTTTGTGTGAGTACATAATTATTTTTGCGCAAGTACACAAATAATTTTGCGCAAGTTTGTGAAATATTTTTGCGCAAGTACACAAATATTTTTGCGCAAGTTTGTGAAATATTTTTGCGCAAAATAGTATGTGAAATATTTTTGCGCAAGTAGAATAATTTATCGCGAATACACAAATAATTTTGCGCAAGTATGCAAATATTTTTGCGTGGGTGCACAAAAATAATTTATCGCGAATACACATATAATTTATCGCAAATACACAAATATTTTTGCGCAAGTATGTGAAATATTTTTGCGCAAGTATGTGAAATATTTTTGCGCAAGTATGTGAAATATTTTTGCGCAAGTATGTGAAATATTTTTGCGCAAGTATGTGAAATATTTTATAACGAGTATGTGAAATATTTTATCACGAGTATGTGAAATATTTTATCACGAGTATGTGAAATATTTTATCACGAGTATGTGAAATATTTTTGCGCGAGTTCACAAATATTTTATCATGAGTATGTGAAATATTTTTGCGCGAGTACACAAATATTTTATCATGAGTATGTGAAATATTTTTGCGCGAGTATAAATATTTTTGCGCAAGTATGCAATTATTTTTGCGCAAGTATGCAATTATTTTTGCGCGAGTGCACATATATTTTTGCGCGAGTACACAAATATTTATCATGAGTATGTGAAATATTTTTGTGCAAGTATGCAAATATTTTTTGCGTAAGTATGTGAAAAATTATTGTGCGGATTTGTGAAATATTTTTGTGCGGATTTGTGAAATATTTTTGTGCGGGTTTGTGAAATAATAAATTGTTTTTGCACAAAATAATTACTTGGGGGGGCAAAATATTTATCATTGATGATGCGCAAGATGACAATGGTGGGTGTGCAAAAAAAAATATTGAATCAATAGTTAATATAAAACATACATAAACATGCAATTCAATAATTCTTTCATTTGGTCCGACGAGGATGAAGAAAATCGGGTCACCATTCTCCCCATTAAATATCCTGAAATTTGGTCCTTTCGTAAATTATTAGAAGCGCTGCATTGGACCGCTCAAGAAGTAGTTTTGTCGCGTGACAAAAAAGATTGGTTAATGCGTATGAATGATGAACAGCGACATTTTATTAAAATGCAATTTGCATTCTTTGCGATCGCAGACATTGATGTTCTAAAAAATCTCGACGACAATTTCAGTAGCGAGATCACATGCATGGAAGCTCGAATGGTTTATGCGGCGCAAAAAGATCAAGAATGTGTTCATGCTGAGAGTTATAGTCTTCAGATTGAAGCGGTGATGATGTTATATGAGGGTTTTCATAAAAGAAAAAAAAAAAAAAAGAAAGAAAAAGTAGTTCTAAGAGGACCCCCTCATAAAAATAATATTATAGGTCCCCCTCATTAACGTGATTGATAATAATGCGCGCGTCAATGTGCGTGATTAAAAAACTGGCAAGGTTATTCCGCCGCCAAAGCCTTAGGGTTCCGTCAGGTGCCTCCAGGTGTTGCGTAAGTTCAATGCGGCGCCGCCAAAGCCGTAGGGTTCCGTGCCTCCAGGTGTTGCGTAACCTCGATGAGGCGCGTAACGCGTAAAGCAAAAACTCTAGTATATACGTATATATATATATATATATATATATATATTAACTAATAATTATATCTGTCATATATTTACAATATAATAAAAATAAACCATTTCTGACTTTAATATAAAAGTCTAGATTATTGGATTGCTTGGTATATAGTCTATATTCATCACATTGTGATTTGGCTTTATCTATATCCGTCAATGGTATCTGGTTATCTCTTACATACGTATTTAATTTATCGTTTGCAATCTTTTCATATCCATTAACTAATGAGGTTTCCATATGTATACATTCATTATAAGCAATGCACAAAACATTTAATGAATTTAACACAATATTTACCAAACTTGAAGCATTGTGATCGAAATGTTTTTTGGTTTCCATTTGAATATGCTTAAAAGCGTTTTCATAAACCATCTTCTTCTCTTCTAAAGTAATACTGTTACATCGGCACTCATATAGTTTAATTAACGAATGATAAAAGTCCTCGTTCATCCATTTCAAATCTTTCCAAGAATTTTCATTGTATATGTAATGTGTCATATTTTCTAAAACGATAACTAATAATATAAGTATAATTATATAAGACAATACATAAGAATAAATTTAATGAGATAACCGCAAAAGTAACAACACAAAATTAAATTAAGGATTATTTCTTAAAAAATTTACAAGTTCGTTATAGTTAACGTCTTCACTAATCGGATCAGGTGTGGTGCTTCCTATTATGGGTCGAAACACCTGATGTTCTGGGGAGGTGCATAGCGCATTATCATGCCATAATAGGTCGCACGGTTCTATATAAATAAAAATATAAGGTAAGAATATAAAATAAAATATAAGGTAAGAATATAATATAAAATATAAGGTAAGAACATAACCAGTATGTCTTTTCCAGCGTATCTTATTTATACTTTTTATGCCAATGCATCGTTTATGCTATAATATAAATATATATATATATAATGATAAATGTATTAATAATGTATGTAATAATATAAATAATGTATATAATAATATAAATAACCTACTGGACATGTAGCTAACGGTGTTTGAGTCGCTGCGTGTCTTGTTGTTGTTATAGTCGTGTTATTCTAGAACATATATATTATAGGAAGTAGAATAGATATTATATTTTAAATAATAAGACCAGATATTATACCTGTTATGTTATTTTTATACCTGTTTTGAAAAGGGTCGCTTTAGGTCGGATCCTCTAGAAGACTATAATAAAAGAATATATATAAACTTAAGTTATAATAGAGAATTATAATATAAAACAACAGATAATAAATGTATACCGTTAGTGGTGTTTGAGTTGTCGCGTCTGTCTTCTTAATGCTTTCTTCGTTAAATATGGTTAATGTCATTGTAACTGTATTTGCCATGGTATATAATTACTTATGGTATATATAATTACTAATAAAGAATAAAAAAATATATAAACATTTTTTTTTAATAAGGAAAAATATATAAACTATTTTTTACTAATAAGGAACGGGAGGTTCACAATTTAAAAATGCTTTCTAAACTGCAAAAACGACAATACGTTTACGAGTCGAAAATAGTGTACAGAAACGGTTATGTTAATGCCGAATGGCCTTTTCAAACCCCGAATACAGTAACACTCAAAAAAGGAGCACCTGTTATATGTCTACGTAATCTTCCTGATCTTAACTTAGCCAATGGCACGCAAGCCATCATTGTGAAACTAAAGGAGGATTATATTGTTATACTCACTAGAGATAACTCCAAGTTAACAATACATTTACAAAAGGAATCTCTATTTAATAATAAACACAACATTGTCGCAGAATGCATTGGAATGCCGTTTACAGTAGCATATGCGATGACTATACATAAAGTACAAGGATTAACATTAGACAATGTAGTCATTCATATCAACAGGGAACAATTTACTCATCATCTTTTCTATGTCGCTATGTCAAGAGTAAAACAATTCGAAGACCTATATATAATATCGTCTTTACATTTTTTTACTTATTTTATAAAAACATTAAAGACGCATCCATCCGTTAAACAATATTACGAGACAATATCATTAAATACAAATTAATTAACGTAATGTATATTAATTTATATCTTATATTTTAACCTTATTTTTTTGTTTTTGCTTTGTTAGCAGTTTTATTCATTATCGCTTACATATTAATATATAGGTTTGTTTGTTTACGGTTTATTTACTTTAGTTAACAAGCGCTTTTGTGCTATCGTTTTCATATACTAATATTTACTTTTAGTTTGTTATTTTTTTTAAAAAATAATAAAATCATTTTATAATAAGGTTTTGTGTATAAGACATGTTTATATATTTTTTTATTCTTTATTAGTAATTATATATACCATAAGTAATTATATACCATGGCAAATACAGTTACAATGACATTAACCATATTTAACGAAGAAAGCATTAAGAAGACAGACGCGACAACTCAAACACCACTAACGGTATACATTTATTATCTGTTGTTTTATATTATAATTCTCTATTATAACTTAAGTTTATATATATTCTTTTATTATAGTCTTCTAGAGGATCCGACCTAAAGCGACCCTTTTCAAAACAGGTATAAAAATAACATAACAGGTATAATATCTGGTCTTATTATTTAAAATATAATATCTATTCTACTTCCTATAATATATATGTTCTAGAATAACACGACTATAACAACAACAAGACACGCAGCGACTCAAACACCGTTAGCTACATGTCCAGTAGGTTATTTATATTATTATATACATTATTTATATTATTACATACATTATTAATACATTTATCATTATATATATATATATTTATATTATAGCATAAACGATGCATTGGCATAAAAAGTATAAATAAGATACGCTGGAAAAGACATACTGGTTATGTTCTTACCTTATATTTTATATTATATTCTTACCTTATATTTTATTTTATATTCTTACCTTATATTTTTATTTATATAGAACCGTGCGACCTATTATGGCATGATAATGCGCTATGCACCTCCCCAGAACATCAGGTGTTTCGACCCATAATAGGAAGCACCACACCTGATCCGATTAGTGAAGACGTTAACTATAACGAACTTGTAAATTTTTTAAGAAATAATCCTTAATTTAATTTTGTGTTGTTACTTTTGCGGTTATCTCATTAAATTTATTCTTATGTATTGTCTTATATAATTATACTTATATTATTAGTTATCGTTTTAGAAAATATGACACATTACATATACAATGAAAATTCTTGGAAAGATTTGAAATGGATGAACGAGGACTTTTATCATTCGTTAATTAAACTATATGAGTGCCGATGTAACAGTATTACTTTAGAAGAGAAGAAGATGGTTTATGAAAACGCTTTTAAGCATATTCAAATGGAAACCAAAAAACATTTCGATCACAATGCTTCAAGTTTGGTAAATATTGTGTTAAATTCATTAAATGTTTTGTGCATTGCTTATAATGAATGTATACATATGGAAACCTCATTAGTTAATGGATATGAAAAGATTGCAAACGATAAATTAAATACGTATGTAAGAGATAACCAGATACCATTGACGGATATAGATAAAGCCAAATCACAATGTGATGAATATAGACTATATACCAAGCAATCCAATAATCTAGACTTTTATATTAAAGTCAGAAATGGTTTATTTTTATTATATTGTAAATATATGACAGATATAATTATTAGTTAATATATATATATATATATATATATACGTATATACTAGAGTTTTTGCTTTACGCGTTACGCGCCTCATCGAGGTTACGCAACACCTGGAGGCACGGAACCCTACGGCTTTGGCGGCGCCGCATTGAACTTACGCAACACCTGGAGGCACCTGACGGAACCCTAAGGCTTTGGCGGCGGAATAACCTTGCCAGTTTTTTAATCACGCACATTGACGCGCGCATTATTATCAATCACGTTAATGAGGGGGACCTATAATATTATTTTTATGAGGGGGTCCTCTTAGAACTACTTTTTCTTTCTTTTTTTTTTTTTTTCTTTTATGAAAACCCTCATATAACATCATCACCGCTTCAATCTGAAGACTATAACTCTCAGCATGAACACACTCTTGATCTTTTTGCGCTGCATAAACCATTCGAGCTTCCATGCATGTGATCTCGCTACTGAAATTATCGTCGAGATTTTTTAGAACATCAATGTCTGCGATCGCAAAGAATGCAAATTGCATTTTAATAAAATGTCGCTGTTCATCATTCATACGCATTAACCAATCTTTTTTGTCACGCGACAAAGCTACTTCTTGAGCGGTCCAATGCAGCGCTTCTAATAATTTACGAAAGGACCAAATTTCAGGATATTTAATGGGGAGAATGGTGACCCGATTTTCTTCATCCTCGTCGGACCAAATGAAAGAATTATTGAATTGCATGTTTATGTATGTTTTATATTAACTATTGATTCAATATTTTTTTTTGCACACCCACCATTGTCATCTTGCGCATCATCAATGATAAATATTTTGCCCCCCCAAGTAATTATTTTGTGCAAAAACAATTTATTATTTCACAAACCCGCACAAAAATATTTCACAAATCCGCACAAAAATATTTCACAAATCCGCACAATAATTTTTCACATACTTACGCAAAAAATATTTGCATACTTGCACAAAAATATTTCACATACTCATGATAAATATTTGTGTACTCGCGCAAAAATATATGTGCACTCGCGCAAAAATAATTGCATACTTGCGCAAAAATAATTGCATACTTGCGCAAAAATATTTATACTCGCGCAAAAATATTTCACATACTCATGATAAAATATTTGTGTACTCGCGCAAAAATATTTCACATACTCATGATAAAATATTTGTGAACTCGCGCAAAAATATTTCACATACTCGTGATAAAATATTTCACATACTCGTGATAAAATATTTCACATACTCGTGATAAAATATTTCACATACTCGTGATAAAATATTTCACATACTTGCGCAAAAATATTTCACATACTTGCGCAAAAATATTTCACATACTTGCGCAAAAATATTTCACATACTTGCGCAAAAATATTTCACATACTTGCGCAAAAATATTTGTGTATTTGCGATAAATTATATGTGTATTCGCGATAAATTATTTTTGTGCACCCACGCAAAAATATTTGCATACTTGCGCAAAATTATTTGTGTATTCGCGATAAATTATTCTACTTGCGCAAAAATATTTCACATACTATTTTGCGCAAAAATATTTCACAAACTTGCGCAAAAATATTTGTGTACTTGCGCAAAAATATTTCACAAACTTGCGCAAAATTATTTGTGTACTTGCGCAAAAATAATTATGTACTCACACAAAAATATGTGTATTCGCGCAAAAATATTTATACTCACGCAACAATATATGTGAACTCGCACAAAACTATATGTGAACTCACACAAAAATATATGTGTATTCACGAAAAAATATTTATACTCGCGCAAAAATATTTCACATACTCGTGATAAAATATTTCACATACTCATGATAAAATATTTCACATACTTGCGCTAAAATATTTATGTATTCATGATAAATTATTTTGTGTACTTGCGCAAAAATAATTATGTACTCATACAAAAATATATGTGTATTCACGAAAAATATATGTGTATTCGCGAAAAATATATGTGTATTCGCGAAAAATATATGTGAATTCGCGCAAAAATATATGTGTATTCGCGATAAATTATTTTGTGTACCACGCAAAAATATATGTGTACTTGCGCAAAAATATTTATGTACTTGCGCAAAAATATTTATATATTCGTGATGACATTTGAATATGGTCGAATAATGATATATTTCAATAAAAAATGAGTGATATTGATTTGCCCGCGATATTTGTCATCAATCGCAATGGCGAAAAAATACCAGTCAATTTTAATGAAATTATAATGCGAATTCGTGACCTCGCGAGTAACACAGCATATGGTCCTCCATTAACAAATATTAATGAAGCATTAATTATAAAAGATTTTGATGGACGTTTCCACAACGGGATGACGACGCGAAAAATAGACGCTGAACTCGCAATGATTTGCATTAATTTAATGAGCTATCATGTGGAATATGAAACACTTGCGGCGCGAATATTTATTAACGATCTTCATAAACGCGTGCCCGAATCAATATCAAAAACAATCGATATTATCATTGCAAATGCGCCGACCAATAGAGCGGTTAGATTTTCAGACGAATATATCGGAATTATTAAACGCGCAGCAAATACAATTGATGTTGTACTTGATCATTCGCGCGATTATAAATTAAATTATTTCGGTTTTCAAACGATCGCGCGTTATTTAATTCGCCCCGGAAGCAATCATGAAAAATTAACTATTCTCGATGATCAGATGATGGAGCGTCCACAACATTTATATATGCGGATCGCGATCGGAATATTTTGCTGTCAACCTGGCAATTGTGGGCACATAGTCGATGATAATTTATTTACTCAGAGAATCACAAATGCGATCAATTTCTATCACAAACTAAGTCAACATTTTGTGTCGAATGCGACCCCAATAATGCTCAACTCATGTACTATAACTTCTCAACTTGCAAGTTGCTTCCTCATATCGACCGGCGATAACTTAGAAAAATTATTAAAATCCATCGTGGATGCGGCAATGATTAGCAGTCAAGGAGGCGGAGTCTCAATATGGTACAGCAATGTTCGCGCAGCCGGTTCTAGAATAAATTCGAGTGGTGGATTTACTAATGGGTTCACAAATTATGCCGCACTCCTAAATCAAGCTCAAAACTTTGCGAATCAAGGCGGTAAACGTCCTGGCGCGTTTGCAGTATATCTCAGTGTTGATCATGATGATATTATTGATTTTCTGAAGTGCGCCCGTATCAAAGGCGAAGTGACAGTAAATGCTCCGGACTTGAAGTATGCATTATGGGTGTCCGATTTATTTATGGAAACATTTATGGAAACATGATCCGAATGCCGGCGATTGGTATTTATTTAGTCCAGATGATGCGCCCGATCTTGATATCGTTTATGGCGACGAATATCGCAACCTTTATAAAAAATACGTTAATGAAAAACGTTATCGTCGCTGCGTGAAAGCAAAAACTATTATTGATGAAGCTTTCATTAGTTGGTCACAAATTGGCGTTCCCTATGTGTTGTACAAAGATGCGATCAATCTCAAATCAAACATGTCTAATGTTGCACCGGTATGTTCATCGAACTTGTGTACCGAAATTACGATCCCGAGTTGGAACGACATTGATCGGGAACGGTTCGCCCGTTTTAATGAAAATAATATCAAAGGCGGTGAATATGGCGTTTGTAACCTTTCCGCGATTTGTCTCGAAAATTTTATTGTAAAAAATAAAATGACGGGATACGAACATCTTTATTTCGCAGCGATCACGGATGCAGCCGCACTCGAAGTATATGCGCTCAATAATATGATTAATATTAAACAATATCCGACGGAAGAATGTCGTCGAAGTAATCGGAGACATAGACCGATCGGTATCGGTATCATGGGTTTAGCAGATGTTCTTGCTCGACTTGAAATACCATATGGTTCGATTGAGGCGCAAAACTTAGCGAGAGCTATTGCGGCTGTCATTTATTATGGATCTATGCGCGCATCAAACGAACTTGCAAAAATTTATGGTGCATATGAAAGTTTTCCGGGTAGTCAACTTTCGAGGGGTGAGTTTCAGCCGGACTTATGGATAAAAACTGGACATCTCAACAATGATTGGGAAAGTGACATCGAAATATTGACTAGCGGATTTATCACAAAAAAAGATTGGTTAAATCTTCGAATACAGGTCATAATTCAAGGTGTATATAATGCACTATTGACCGCATATATGCCTACCGCGACGACAAGTAATATAATCGGTCAGAATGAATGTTTTGAGCCATTTACGAGTAATATATATACTCGCAAAACACTTGCAGGTGAATTCATGATCGTTAATCGTCATTTGATACGTAAACTTGTGGAGCTCAACTTGTGGGATCAAAATATGCGTCGACAAATTATATCCGCGGGTGGGAGCATAAAAAATATAACAGTAATACCTGAAAGAATTCGTTTCTTGTTCAGGACGGCGCGCGAACTTCATGTGTGCGAAATTATATTGATGGCGAAAGCAATGGCGCCATTCGTGTGTCAATCAATGTCGATGAGTTTATTTCTGGATGAGCCGAATTTACCGAAAATTCTTCGATTCTTGATAGAAGGATGGAAAACGGGACTTGAAACTGGTATGTATTATTTGCATACAAAGCCGGCGATCGGTTCACAAATGACATCGATTATTGATAATAAATGCGATAGAAATAATTGTCAGAGTTGCGCAGTATGAGTGGATGTACTTGTCGGGACCACACAATCAAAGATCATTATTTTTTGATTTTCCTTGATGACCCGCGCAATAGGACCCTTACTCATGGAGAGGTTCGAAATTTTTTTATAATCTTCGAGTTCTCGAGCTTGCAATTCTTCGAGCGATAAGTTTCCCGCATACATACTATTTGCGCGACTAATTGAGTCGAGTCGCGATTCCGCTGTTTGTGAAATCTTTCCGACAGGGTGTTCCCAATATTTGATTGAGTCGGGATATGTTAGTCCGACACTGTCATATATTTTTTTTACGCGTTTTGCGGTTGCGCGATCATTCGAAACAAATGCGACCGCATCTATGTCGCGATATATAACGACCCATACAGTTTCTGTCGGACCGGGTGCAACTTCGAATCGTTGAACGATGAATGGAATTGGATAATATTTATTTATCACGACTGAAGCTTCTTCGGCCGTATAAAATGCACCAACAAATCCTTGATTATCAGATAAAACATAATAACTTTCAGATGTCATGATGATCGGTATCAAAAATATTTTATTATCTCTAATGAGGTGAGAAAAAAATGATATCATGATATATCGATATCAGTTTTCAACGTATATTTTCTCGAGGAATCGGATATAATTTTCGCTAAAATGTATATGATTGAGAAAATCATTTATCTTTACGTTGTAATTTGTCGGTGGTATTTTTAATCTTGAGATGATATAAGGACGATCGGGTTTTGTTTGCGGGTGTTCTTTCACAAAGTTAAATAATTTACCGATCGAGTTGCGCGTAATTTGGTATGCCTCTCCGCCCGAATCTTTTGGAACACGACTGATCTGGATTCCATACATTGAGCGAGTAATACTGTTAATTACGCGGAGCATAGAATTGATAAAGCGAATTCGATCAGTTTCGCGTTCATATCGATCAAAGTCGGGCCGAATCTTATCAAAGTTGAAAGTGATATGATCTTTTATTTTTTTCATTATATGGATGACTCCGCGAAGCCGCGATTCGAGTAATTGTTCATGAATGCGGCTCTCATCTGTAATACATGAGAAACCACATACATGCAATAACCATATTGTAAAGTTATGTTGCTCTGAAACATATATTGATTTCTCGCGTAATAAGTCGCGACTCTTAGCAATGAAACTTGATTCTTCGGTTCTCATATCCATGATTATATTATAATGATCAAGTTCATGCTGCCGGATGAGGTGCAAAGATTCTTGAATAGTATTACCTTCGGTGATGCGCGTAAGATTGCGGAATACGTTGCGCGCACTATATGTTCCATATAATTTGACAAAGTTAGAATCGATTTCGTGCGGCCACGAATAGAATTCGCGAATCTGAAATTTTTCATGCGCAAGCAAGAGTTCAGGTTGCACATCTTGTTGATTTTTTATTGCTTCGCGAATTTCATTGTTTTCGTCCGGTAATATATCATCCGATGATGCAACATTATTGCAATAAACCATTTTTAAATAATCGCGGATACTTCGATGATCAGCGATGTATGATGCGCATATCGAAGGATCATTTGATGCCGCGAGTACTTTGAGTTGTGCACCAGTATCTGCGACTTGGTCGATAAATCTTCGTGTAAAATTATTGCGCGAAAGATTATTGATCCGCAATGTTTCGACCCAGAGATGATAATAATTTGATTCATAAAATCGAATATCGCCGTTATTGCTGTACTCGAAATATAATGCAGCATCATCTATATTTTTATAGAGACCCGACCGTTTGTCGCGAATAAGACGATTAATTTCTTCGACAGTTGTCGGTAATGCCGCACCCGTTGATCTCAGACAGATATAATGTTCGTGTGAGCGAATGTTACGAACACGACCGAGCATCTGACGACACGTCTCTACATCACACGAGATATCACAGAAATAACCGAACAATATATCAAAATGTTCAAGTTCGAATGATACGCCAGCCGAACATGTTGGTGTAAATATTAAGACGTCGAGATTTCCCCAGTAATTGTGAACGTCACTGAAGTGTCGCGCCTTTTCACTCGGTGCGGTTTCACTGCTGTAGAGCATTATTTTCTTTTTTGGGAATTCACGACGTATCGATTCTTCATAAGCGCGTGCTTCCGTGAGACTGTTTGTCGGTATGACGATTCGCAAATTTTTGTGGAGTGACTTATAAAGTTGGTCAAACCATGAACCTTGATCGGCGGTGAAATAATATATATCATCTGCTGCTCTCTCGAAGCGATTCCAGTGAAAATGTACCGGATATGATGGTCGCATTCGTTCGAGTGTGCAATATGTACGATCACTAAGATTCGCATCCATGCAGATCACATGTTGCGCAGTTTGCAACATCCACTGAAATACAGCAAAAGCTGCATTAAAGTGCTTATGTAGACCGCTGTTGAATTGCGCAAGAATTGATTCTGCTTCATCGAGCACAAGTAGATCGATTGGTTCAGGAAGAGCGCCTTTGCAGAATGAGAGTCTGTGGAGGGATTCAACTTGTACGATTAAACGGGGATATTTGATATGATCGAGGTCTCCGGTAACATCGCTGTAGAGTATGAAGTCTGGAAAATTTTTTGATATGCTGTTGCTGAACGTCTGACGAAATGTGACGAATCGAACAACTTTTGTTTCGAGACCGTTGATGGGGAAGTATTCTTCGAGATACGAATGCAGTGCTTTTGTTTTTCCGAGTTTCATTTGGGCGAGAACAGCAAGTGTAGATGTTAGTTCGTAAGGTCGCATCATTGGTTCTGAATATATTGTTTTTCTGTTATCGGGTATTAATTCGAATGCACTTGAGAGCGCATTATGCGGATTAATTTTACCATCATGAATAGATTTTATTCGAGATGCGATTTGTTCTTGAAGACCGAGCGAATGAATTTTTGTCGTTAATGTATACGGTTTAATCACGCATTCAGTTCCAGATATTTCGCCGATTAATAATCTTTTACCTCGCACCTGACGGCAATGTTCGAGAACGCGATATGAGGTTGTTGCTGTTGCGGACCAATTATTGTTTTCAATGGGTTCGATGCTTATCATTAAACTATTATCATGATGATGTACTTCTTCGCATATGCGACAGTATGACGGTTCGTCTCGCATAAAACATAATAATGTTCCACGCACTTCGTTAAATCTATGACCGATGGTTATACCTTTTTCGGTTGCGAGCTCGATGGCATTTTGAACAACCGAATCATGAATATTTGGGTGTTGTGATTGTTCGGTTGATGTATTCTTTTCTGTGTATATTCGTGTGAGGATTCGACCACCGCTCGGGGCAGTAATAAATAAATCTTGAAGCGAAATATCATCAGCGGTTCCAAAGTCGGAAGTGACGCGTTTATAACGATTAGTTCCCAATTTAGCGGAACCGGTTAAGCGGAAATTTTGTGTTTTTTTGTTCACATTGGGATCGATGAATGCGCGCACAGATGGTGCGAGTCGTTCAAGAACACGCGCAGTAAATTCTCTCGCTTCTTCGTTGTCTTCGACGAAATATGGTAGGACAAGAACATGAAAACTATATTTGTCTGGACCACTGCTATCAGTGATGACGATGTCGCGCTTCGTTGGAAGTAAATTTTCGGTCCCATAGTAGGCCACAAATAAATCGTCCATTATCGCTTCAACAAGAAGACTTACGACAGCATGAATTTTTGATAATCTAGTATCAAGCGATTTCGGTTGATCAATGTCGAGGAAACAATCATCAAGGTCACTTAAGTCGCTCGAATCATCAGTTTCTTGTTCAATGATATCCGCGGATAATTCGTCAAGTTTGTGAACCGGAGCATCAACATCGAATTTTAAACGCTGGGGTAGTCCGCCAAAAATAACTTCGTGACAACATCGTTGTTCGATCGGAAGATTTTCATACCATTCGAGAAATTCTTCTCACGATTCGAATACAATATATGTATTATTAATTTCATTGCGAATAACGGGACGAGTTATAAGGTCATGTAATTGATAGCGATCTTAGACTGAGGATTGACCTTTGCTGATAAGATATTTAAATATTTCAGGCATTTTCCTTCGTGGAGGGGATAATGGAATTTAATATTACATATTATATATAATATATATGTTCAAATTATTTGAAAATAAGCTTATTTTGATCGTTTAGAGTGCTATTTTTAGATGTTTAGGTGTAAATAAAAAAATTCTTATATTATATAAGTTATATACGATGGCAGCGATGGCAGCAGTACCAATGGTGGCGCAAGAACTCGCGCCACATGTACCAACATTGATGATGTTACCACTCATCATAATCTCGATTATACTCATTATAATCGGAATTATTGTATTATTTGCAGCAAAAACCAAGACACCGGGAATTTTACTCTTGATCGTCAGTTTCTTGATCGGAGGTGGGGCATTCTTTGTCATGATCCGGACAGAAAGCAAAAAAACATAACTTCGGTCGAAGTTTATAAAATTTGAATTGATATTTTATTTTTGTATTACTGATAATAAAAATGGCGAATTCTAATACGGAAAGAGCTATTACTGGTTTAATAATAATCATGGTTACATTATTATTATCATCTTTATGGTTTATGACCATGCAATATTTGTATTATGCTACTACCCTTATTAGGAAGAAAATCAAAGAAAAAGACAATAAAACCAAAGAAACACATAATTTAATATTAGATATAAATAAAATGATAGTAGATGACAGAGATAATATCAAAGATTTTCTTGAAAATTTAATTACTGCTGTTAATCTAAACAAAGATAAAAAGATTGAAACAACATCTTTCGTACGAATTTCAGATCCTAAGAAAAAAAATATCGTAAATAAAAAAGAAGAAAATAAAATAAACGAACATAATTATGAAACTATAACGATAAAAGAAGGTAATGCTAAAATTCCATTAATTAAAAATAATTAATTTTTGATAAGTAATTATTTTTTGATAATTGGAGATACCATGTAATACAGGTATATTTCGGTAATATGGCATTCGAATATATTGATTTAATTTCAGTTGTAAGTATCACACTATGTGTGTGGATATTATAACAATATTATGGTCTCAAGATAAAATATTATAAGCGCGCGATCGCTGAACTTGATAAGCAAAATATTATACATATCAATATTGATGAGTCCGCATTAAATAAATTAAAATGTCAATGCCAGTGTTTTGATGATCAAGAAACTGATGATCAAGACGATCAACAATGTGTGCGTAAAATACATCGAGTAGTTCAATCTTCAACAGATTTGGGGTCGTAATCTGTTAGATTATAATAATTATTTTTTTTGATATTTCAAAGCAAATTTGAATTGCAAAAATTATATATATAACTGTGAAGATGGGAGGTATTAATAAAAAATTCTTATTTGCATCAAGTATTATATTAATTTGCATGATAGCAATACTTACATTAAATTATAAAATCAATGATGATTTAATCCGTGAAATAATCATCTTGAATAAAGAAATCGACGTAATTTACAGAAATTCAAAAAATAATTATAAAAATATACAAATGCTATATGAGATGTTTGTAAAATTTCGAAATCAGCATATAAAATGCTGTTACATAAATAATGTAACAAATATTAACGCAACAAGCGTTGATATAACATCAATGAATAGTACAAATACTATTCATTAAAAATATTATTTTTTTATATTGTGGTTAGATTTGAATTATAAATGAGATAGTATCTTAAAAAATGTATGAATGTAGTTGTTTACAAAATTCATATTTGATAATATTGTTAATTGTTATAATATTATTATCTACAATAATAATAATAATTAAATTATTAATAATTACGGTATTTTTATCAATCATTGCTAAACGGGTTATTAGGTACACTAATATAAACGACGACGAAATAAATTATGAAGAAGTAGTAGAAGTTATGAGAAGTGATTTTAGCTTTGATGGTGATAATTAATAACTTAATTTATTAGAATAAAAAATGTTTTTTAAAAATTGAATTTAATTATTATATTTTCATTAATATAAAATGATTGATATAATATATATAATATTAATTTTATTAATAATTTTAACGGGAGTTATTTTTATAATATTGTTAGTTACTCTATCAAAAGTGATGAATAAATATATAGAATTAAAAAGAAACATCAATAATAATAATTTAATCTAAAACAATGAAATATTATATAATTAAAAACGAAATGTAAATAATATATATTAATCATTTAATTATTTTTTTCCATATCATCGATCAAACCAAAATTGAATTTTAAAATAATATAAGTTATATTTCAAGATGTTATTAAATAGTGATCAACAATTTGATATTATAAATAATACTGATGATACCATTAAAATGTTTAACGATATTGTTGATATTTTTCGCGATAGTGTCGATAATATGTATAATATTACTTACGTATTATATGATATTATATACTAAGAACAAAACCTTGATCGATCGTATTCAAGAAGCATTAAAAGAGATGATTCTATCTGGAAATTCAAATGATGAATTACTCGAGGAAATGAAAATAACTTTACTTAAGTTAAATTACTTAAATGATTTATCAATAATTAAAATAATATGTCTCGGAAAAGAAAAAGAAAAAGAAATATTATTATTTAATAGTATCATACAAAATTGAATTTTAATTTTTTATAAGTATATCCGAGATGTATGAGTGTTCAGAAATTGAGTTATATTACTCGTTCATTATTTATGGTATATATTCATGTTTATTTTTGTTTTGCCTAATAGTGATATATAAACAAAGATGTAAAATCAATAGATATAAAATGGACTCTTCAAAGATTATAAAGCGTGGAAATATTAGCATATCGAATATATGTTTTTATGGACTTGCTGCAATTGGTAAAAATGAAGAAGCAAATAAAATATTAAAAAAGTATATTGAAATAAATTCAAAAAAGAATTAATTATATTATTTTTTGAATTATAAGCTGGGAGTAAATTTGATTTTATATATGGGGGTATATATCATAACAATAATGGATAAATGTTGTTCTATTATAATATTAATAGCTATATTTGCGGCATATATATTAACAATAATTGCCATATATATGTCCTATAATGACACACATAATCGATTGATAAATATAAATAAAGATATTATTAATATATATAAAGATATCAATATGATTTTCAATTCTTTACGACAAATGACGACATCAATTGAAAATAATAAATATAATATAGAGAGCAATGATATTGCTATAAATTATTTGATGCGAACCGTGACAAATATAACAGAAAAATGTAACACTTAATTTTTTTATTAAATGTCATGAATTAAAAATGATGAACTATCATCAAAAAAATATATATATATTATCGATTGAAAAAGAAATACAAAGATATCGAGTATGTATTAGCTCATGAAAGTGAATAATTTTATTTTTTAGTTGTATTAATCGAGCGAAATATCACTAGCAAGTTTTACAAATACACCGATTCTATATGGCCATTCTGATTTAATATAAAGCGTTGTATTATCGTGGTCAACTTTATACTCGGTATATTCGTTACTTGATGTTATTCTCTTGAGTAAGTCAGTGTTATTTTTTACAACTTGTTGATATATAAATCGCCCACTGTATATTAAAAATGATATACATTTTGTTATTCTCGGCCATTCATCCGGCGAAATGTGAATTTTTATTTTGTCGAGTTGTTTTCCAAAATCGTGATCGCGCGGACATTTATCGAGCATTATATATGCGATGTCGGGCGAATTAATTGTTCGATTATAAAAATCAACTTTTATGCAGCCGATATCGTTTGTATTCGGATATAATTCATCGATGACACGTAATGCATATTTTTTTTCTGCTTCAGAGACCGTTGATGCATTAACGATAAATCTGAGTGTTGATTGTGCGGCCGGAAGACCCGCCGCAAGTTTTAAATTTTGTAAATCTTTCATACCTGCCCGTTCTTCATCAGACATTGTTTCGAGCATTTCTGCCGCTTTCTTTCGTCCTTCTTCCATTTTGTGTGCAAATATATTTTGATTATTATTGTGTTCAAAAGTTATGGAATTTCAATACCGATCGCGAGCGCTGTGGCGCCGGAAATAAAAGTGCTGATCAATAAATAGTTGAACAGCGAATGTGGTTTAATGAAATCATCAACAAAAACTTCGGTCGCTACTGCAATGATAAGATATATTGACATTATAATTAATAATACAGAAATCGTTCTAACTCTCATTTTTGAATATGTCTGCGATATGTATATATCGTGTATATGATGACGTCTGAACGTTTTCAGCGACCATTTAATAAATTTCGCATCGTTGCGCCGCGCGTCTCACTCAGAAATTTAATGCTGCCCGCGTTAGTGCGCATTAATGCCCCGAGTGATGATGATCCATTCGAAAAAATAAATAAAGTAGTGGTCGAAGCAAAAAAACAATTCGATAACTTTAAACCGAAAGATTTTGATGCACTCATGCGGAGCATCGATCTCTTCAGAAGTTTACGAGACAAGGTCTCAAAAAAATATAAAATGTTGATCGCGACGAATGCTTCGCTAAAAATGAATGCGAATGCAGTACGTGCAAGGTATGAGACTGGCGCAACTTTATACACGAGTGATGCTGGTATTGATGCGAGTTCCGACTATAATCGTCAAGAAGAAATTACGGCGCGTATCAATTATGGTCAAATTATTTGCGGCATTCTTTCGCTTGCAAAAGGAGGGCATCTCGTGACTAAACAATATACTTTTCTCACATTGTTTAGTCGTAGTTTAATTGCATTACTTGCTGCGCTCTTTGACGAGTTATATGTCGTGAAACCTCTTACGAGTCGACCCGTCAATTCTGAAGTTTATATTATCGGTAAATATTTTCGCGGATTCGATGAAAACCCGGACCTACCGAGGGCCTTACTTGATCGACTCGCCGAATATAAAACAAAAGATCCATGTGACTGGAGTCCACTCATTGATCCTGTGTTTATGAAGGAAGTTGATGCTGATTTACTGAGGGCATCGCAAAAAATACATGAACAGCAACAGGTGTCATTCTTAAATCGTGCGATGCGTATCCATAATCAAGGTATCGAAATTAATTTAAAGACCGAGTCCTTTAATGCTCAAAAATCGTGGATCAAAAATAATAAATTATATCGTATAAATGTTGATCAACAATTAGCGTATGGAAAAAAAATTGATCAGTAATATTTGATCGATCAGTAATGTTAGTTATCGAAATGTCCGGGTATATTTTTATTTTTTTAATCATAATTGACGCATGTGCAGAATTGCGATGGTGTATTTGTAAAATCACTCACCGCCATATCATTTGACCACGAAGTGACGGGATTCGAACCTACTTTTACATCACCAAGTGCACCTGTGATGTTAGTAACTGCGGTGTCAGTTGTGACTTTTGAGTTTCTGCTAATTTCGACGCCATATTTTGCATTTGTTATTCCGATAACCGCGGATAATGTTACATTTGATCCGTTATCAACGAGAATTTCACTTTTTGTGCATGCAGAGATATCGGTACCAGAAATATATGCAGTCGATGATTGAGTAATCACAATACCATTACCTAAACCCTTTGATTCAGCCGAAATATTTCCGCCGGTAATGACAGCAGTTGAACCCGACATTATGAGTATGTGGTTATTCGGGGGGGGTATCAGAATTTATTGAAATATTGCGGATGATTGCGCGCGAATTTCCGGCAATAATGATCGAACTATCTGAAACTATTCCGCTGAATGTGTTCGATCCTTCGAGTTGTAGTTCAGATCCGTCGAATGCGCGAATATGTTGAGTCGAACCGGCTAATGCATTAAATCTTACCGTGCCGGTTAAGTTTACTTTGCTTGCTCGGGCGTTTAAACCGGATATAATATAATTTGATATAGTTGTTTCGGTTTCTGCGTTAAGTTTTGACTTGATGAGTACTAAACCCGCATCAACAATGAGTGAATTTTTTTACAATTATTTCGGACAGCTCAGAGACCAGCCCGGGGATAGTTGATGATGTTGATGATAAATTATTTGTAATTAATTTTGATCGTTTGATGTTTAAAATTCCCGTCGATTGATGCGAAGGAGATGTTGATGTGGCAGTAAATGATAGTGTGAGATCGTTTAATGTTACTGTGCTATCATAAATTATTGCGGATGGATAATTTAAATTTAGCACAGTAGCTGTTAATGTGTGCGCAAATAGAGAACTTTTATCGATGATTATGCCGGACTGATATGCAGATGGAATATTAATATTTCCACTGACGCGGAGTTCACTTTCGATGAGGTTGAGACCATTGCCCGAGACAATATTTGCAATATTGATATCGCCAATGCACTTGAGTTCAGATGCGGTGTTAATGTTGAGCCCAAAATATTTACAATCGCTCGCGTCTATAGTCCCGCTCAATGATGCTTTTGATCCGTTTGTGAGGACAAATCCTTGATCCATGCAATTGTGGACGTCAACACTTGTGGTCGCGAAGAATTCAGACGTATTATGGATATATATACCGACAGTTTGTGCGCTGTGAGCTTCGATCCCAGCTGAGTTTCATTTTTGCTGTGATAAATAAATATTTGGGGAAGTCCCCGCCAGATTAGCGATGACAGAATTTAAACGAGCTTCACCGTTGGTCATGTTAATATTGCTTATACCGTTTGCGGTTGCGGTTAATGTGTTATCAACATCTAAGTTACTTTTATCCATCCTAATACCATATTCGTGATTATTAGAAGCATTAATTGATCCCGCGAATAATGAACTTCGGAGCGTACAATGTATTCCGGATTCATTATAATTTGATGTTGTGAGTGTGCCGAAAACATATACTTGTGAATTATCGTTGATTATTAATCCAGTAGTCGATGTATTATTTATCGATAGATCGATGTATGATTTATCGATATATTATTATATTTCCACCTCCTTCACATACTATTGCGTATCTACATGAATCTATCTGCACAAATCCATTACTCCACTAAATCACTAAGTCGGTCCGTAACCAACCGCATGGACTTTGTTAACGCAAGTCTCGGAGGTAAAGAAGTTACAAAATATATAAATAACTAAGTCGGGTTTAACGCTAAAAACAAAGAGTTTATAAAACTCTTCGAATAAATGTTTATCTGTATCTACCTGTGTTTCATCACATTTGTATAATATTGAAATAAAGTGATTTTAATATTTTTTTATCGGGTAAATTTAATTTTACGTTTACTAACTTTACCGATCACACTGTAGGCACACCGACAATACCCTAAACTTTACCCTAACCAGATACCTTTCCTATCCTACTGAATGGACTTTGTTAACGCAAGTCTCGGAAGTAACGAAGTTACAGAATATATAAATCACTAAGTCGGGTTTGACTCTGAAAATAAAAAGTTTTACAATAAATATTCTATCTTAATCTGCATGTGTTATATCATTTTTAAATAATAATTCAACTTATTAAAATAAACTTTAATGGTTATTGTATAATTTAATGATTGTTGTAATAACATTAATGATTTGGTGTTTTAATTTTGAGTTCTAGAAAATAGTTTAAAAATACAATAAAAATTACCCGGAATAAAATATGCTTAAATGTAGCTATGCATGATACGGAATATTGTCACTCACGCAGTTACCACACTGACAATACTCTTAACTTAACCATAACTCGATACCTTTACCCGGTCCGTAACCAACCGCATGGACTTTGTTAACGCAAGTCTCGGAGGTAAAGAAGTTACAAAATATATAAATAACTAAGTCGGGTTTAACGCTAAAAACAAAGAGTTTATAAAACTCTTCGAATAAATGTTTATCTGTATCTACCTGTGTTTCATTACATTTGTATAATATTGAAATAAAGTGATTTTAATATTTTTTTATCGGGT
Organism: Hydra vulgaris; assembly: GCF_038396675.1. Taxonomy (NCBI): domain Eukaryota; kingdom Metazoa; phylum Cnidaria; class Hydrozoa; order Anthoathecata; family Hydridae; genus Hydra; species Hydra vulgaris. The sequence continues at coordinate 208,742 of NC_088931.1, forward strand.
AAATTTAATTTTACGTTTACTAACTTTACCGATCACACTGTAGGCACACCGACAATACCCTAAACTTTACCCTAACCAGATACCTTTCCTATCCTACTGAATGGACTTTGTTAACGCAAGTCTCGGAAGTAACGAAGTTACAGAATATATAAATCACTAAGTCGGGTTTGACTCTGAAAATAAAAAGTTTTACAATAAATATTCTATCTTAATCTGCATGTGTTATATCATTTTTAAATAATAATTCAACTTATTAAAATAAACTTTAATGGTTATTGTATAATTTAATGATTGTTGTAATAACATTAATGATTTGGTGTTTTAATTTTGAGTTCTAGAAAATAGTTTAAAAATACAATAAAAATTACCCGGAATAAAATATGCTTAAATGTAGCTATGCATGATACGGAATATTGTCACTCACGCAGTTACCACACTGACAATACTCTTAACTTAACCATAACTCGATACCTTTACCCGGTCCGTAACCAACCGCATGGACTTTGTTAACGCAAGTCTCGGAGGTAAAGAAGTTACAAAATATATAAATAACTAAGTCGGGTTTAACGCTAAAAACAAAGAGTTTATAAAACTCTTCGAATAAATGTTTATCTGTATCTACCTGTGTTTCATCACATTTATATAATATTGAAATAAAGTGATTTTAATATTTTTTTATCGGGTAAATTTAATTTGACGTTTACTAACTTTACCGATCACACTGTAGGCACACCGACAATACCCTAAACTTTACCCTAACCAGATACCTTTCCTATCCTACTGAATGGACTTTGTTAACGCAAGTCTCGGAAGTAACGAAGTTACAGAATATATAAATCACTAAGTCGGGTTTGACTCTGAAAATAAAAAGTTTTACAATAAATATTCTATCTCAATCTGCATGTGTTATATCATTTTTAAATAATAATTCAACTTATTAAAATAAAGTTAATTTAATTTTCAATTCGGGTAAATTTAATAATACGTTTACTAACATATAACACTCACACTGAAAATACCCTTAACTTAACCATAACCCTAACCCTGACCCCTTCTAAAGATTATAGTAATCTATATTTTCAGTATTAACATCTATAACACGAAGCTTTAAATTTAAAAGTACAATTTAAAAAAAAAATTACAATAATTTAATTACTTAATAAAATTTTAAAAAGATTTTATATTCACTATTATTTCAAGCTACTAAACAATATCTACCTAATGCCTACTTAAACATTTTGAACTCGTACCATGAAAGGTCGTGACTTCTTTAAAAAAATACTTGTTTAAGAAAAGTAAAGAAACTACCTAAAAACTAAGAAATATTTTACAGAATACGGAATCGTAACTAATATCAAACAATAGGCGTAGCTATGTGCACTAATAATAATAATAATAATATTTACTGTGCTATTTATATTAAGAAACAAAAGCAGTGAGTTTTAGTATAAAAACTACCTATTAATCATTTTTTAACAACAGACATTAACATAAAGATAAGCCAAAGGTAACATTACGCAAAAAATTATCAAAGATAATGTTATGTATTTTCAGAATAGTTATATTGAAGGCTAGACAACACTTAGACCTAAAGCAGTAACACCACCTGACTGGTAAGGTTGACAAATCTTGCTCTAGATCTATATCTCAAATATATTGTTTTTATAGTTATACTAACTATTAAACACAATATTTTTTTTAATGTTATATAACATATAAAAGCATCTCATTTAACAATCGTGTACACATTAGATAAAATACATTTCATACTATTATAAAAACACATTTATATGTACACATTTATAAAACAACTATATAACATATATCACCACATACACATATATATCAAAAACTTTTTAACTTTGAGTATAATATAAATATATATGCAAACCTTTAACAACTATAAAACAAAATTTATTAGCATCAATTATTTTTAATGTAACAAAGAATGCAGACTACAATTCACAATATTGTAATGAAAAAGATGAAACCATTTATGAACAAAATTAAAAATTTCTAATAAATACATATTCAAATACCTTAAAGTGAAGCATAACACAACATTCTTTTGACAAATTCCAGAAGAATTTTTCTTAATTTTTCTATTCCTTATTATTTTTCCTAAGAATATAAAATATACATATAGATATAGAGAAATATAAAATACATTGAAATAAATGTAAACTTATAACTTGTCAGGGTTAGGGTTAGGGTTAGGGTAAATGTAAACTGTAAAATGTAAACTGTAAACTGTAAATGTAAACTGTAAATGTAAATGTAAATGTAAATGTAAACTGTAAAATGTAAAATATAAATGTAAACTTATAACTGTATATAAACTTACATGACCACAAACAACAGTCTTATTTTATTTAACTTTTCATATTAAATACATAAATGATATTTTATTCTCATTATTTTTTCTACAAAAAAAAATCTTGATCTATTAATAAGAAAATGAATTGAACTTACTAAAAAAAGCCATCAGCTTCTCTTATCTGCTCTAGAAAATAAAACAATACTTGCTTAAAATGTTCTAGAAAGACTAACGACAAAACCGAGACAGTTAACTAAAAAAAAAACGTTGTACTAAAAAAACTATTTTACCAGTCATTTTAGTTCTTACTTCTTCTAAAAAATGAAAACAGGCTATAAAAATTAGAAAAATAAAAACAACCGACAAGAAACAAACGATTATTTAAATTTTTATTTTAAACAATGAACGATATCAATTCTTCTTGATAATAAAAGTATATCAGCTCTGGGTTACGGTTAGGGTTAGGGTTTGGGTTAAGGGTTAAGACTTAGGGGGAGTAGGTACAATTGGCGGGGCCGGGCGGATCAGCGGGGCGGATCATTCAAGTAACACGGCTCTTTTAATAGTTAGATTTCTGCAAACGAATTCAACCTGAGCAAGCATATTGTTAACTTTTTTAAAAGAAATGACTACCCCAGTTTTGACAGGTCGCGTAAATCATCTTAAGATTTTATTGCAAATCTTATCGCAAAGAGCAATAATGAAGGTAGGCCGACTACTCTCGATAATCCTAAGGCAGGCGAAGTTTATGTCATACAAGTGAATCATGGAAAAGGTTCGGCAGCAATATTTTAGTGTACTTTTATAGTATTTGTATTTTGTAAATATATTTGTATACTAAAATAGCATAATGTATTATATAGCATAGTTATCGGATTTTACTAGTAGTAATCAATTACTATGCCTTAAGTAAACTTAGACTTTACTTTAAACACATTTAAAGAAATTATACTTGTAATCTATAATGTAGACCTACATGTAGTTTACAAGACTTTATATATTTTTATTTCTTTTAATATGTTTAAAGTTAAATCTAACTATACTTAGGCATAGTTTATCCTTTACTTAAGGCTATGCTACAGTATAGCAAGATATCTTAGGAAATCTAAATGTCATTTAATATTATATTGAATATTTTCAAGATGTCATTTAATATGCAATATTTTTTTGAGGCTAAAATTGTCTTTCCTATTATAATTTATTTGAAGATTTGTTTATTATTGTAAAATGGCTCCATAGCAAACTTACATGCTTATGTTTTTTTTATATTGTGCCAATGTAAGACATAATATAAAAAAAATCTGCAGATTTTTAAATGACCTATATATATGCTATTTAACAGTATCTTTGTTATGATTTTTAAATGTGAGCACCAATGTCCTTTCATTGTACTTGCTTAAAAACAATTATTAGTAGTATTATATAAAATTTAGCTATGTGTTAACAGCAAAGGAATTGAAAACTCGCTTTGACAACTCACTTTTGATAATGTAGGTATATACTAATAAAAAGAATAATATGTTTAAACAAAAACTAAGAAGACTTAAATTTTTTATACTTTTTGTTAGTATTAAAAAATTTTATTACTATTAAAACTTATTAAGTTAATTTTTTGAATACTAAATATTTTTCTAATTTGTTCTTGAAACTGTTTACATTTGTTGACTTGTGGCAATATTGGGGTGTTAGCCAGGAATATATTTTATAATAAACAGGAATATATCTATAGTCCCAGTGCGGAGCCCTCATGTAACCATCTAGCACTTAAATAGGTGAGACATATTTTCAAAGTTATAATTTTTTAACTTTAAAAAAATATATCTCACCCATTTTAGAACATTTCATAAAATTAACCTTATGATTTTCCAATGAAAACAAAATTATAATATTTATTTCTTTTTTTTTTGAAAGAGAATCATCTCTAACTCAGATAAGACTAAATTTTTTCAGTGAGTCTTTATCATAAAAACCTAGATCTTCCTATATTTATGAACAGTAATATACTCAATGAGTCATCTACCCTTCGTCTTCTAGGATCAAATCTTACTTTTGATCTTTACCATCTGCTAAGGTTGTATCTCTTTATCATGCTTGCTAGTTTATTACTCCTAATTCTATTCTTTATCTCTATAAATCTCTATTAATATAGAACCAAAAAAACATAGAACTTACATCAATGAGGACCTCAAATGTATTATTAATTAGTATAATTACCCGACAAAAAGTTTATAACATTATAACAATAACATTGTTGATTTAACAATAAACACAGAGTAATTACTACCTAGGTAGCAATAAATTTAGTAAAAAGTTTAATAAAAAATTTAGTAAAAAAGCAATAAATTTAGTAAAAAGTAATTACTACCTCGTTAGCAATAAATTGATAATAAACTTAGATTAAGGTATTAGTTAACTTTATTATCATTATTATTAATCTTAATTAATTAACTTATTGTCAATATCATTATTTAATTTATTTTAAATAATATTGCATATATGTTCAACATAAATAATATTTATTAATATGTTATCGTTCTAACTTTATCATCAATCTAAATTTATTACTATATCAGTCTTAATCGTTCCACTAATACATCAAACTTTGCCATTTTTAAATTGACCAATTTGCTCGCTTATTTGTTTATCTTAAAATATGTTTTATGACAAATTGCCTCATGTTACTATGTAACTTAACATGAGTGCAGTTTTTGCCCTCATGCTATGCACATTTTGTGACATAAGGGCAGATTCGTATGATGAAAGTATTCCGTGCAACATAATATTGTTCATGGCAATATTGTAACATAAAGGCAAAAATCGTAGCGCCAAAGCTAGGCAATTTATGAAATGAGAGCAACTAAGATTACTACCACTACTACTAATACTACTTCTACTAATACTACAACTACTACTACTACTACTACTACTACTACTACTACTACTACTACTACTACTATAGGTTTTGCAAAAGAGTTCTTGTGTTACGACTTTTAAAGTAGAGACAAGAGAAGCGTAAATTCAGTATTTTGAAGCAATATTTTTTGAAAAGTTGCAAAATAATTTCTTTTTTCGTTTAAAATTGTTTTTTTTTTGAAGAATTATTTAATATTAATTTTTTTTATTACTAGCGTAACATGAGGGCTAAACATAATTCCCCTCGCTATGGTAAAACTTCGCTAAAAATCAACTATTGTTATTGAAAACCAAGTAAAATCCCCCTATAAATACCATATTTCCACCACTTTTCTTAATTTAGTTTTCTATATATTTTTTGCTACTTGTAATTTTTATTTTGGCGCATAGTCTTAAGTGAAGTTACTGAAATGTGTTAGATCGGTTTGGTTTTGATGAAAACTTTTCAATCGAGAAAGTATGAAAGCAAAAGTTGATGCTCTCTTTGTTTCGTCATTCTCATGCACTAGTAGATAAATGTTTTTATGAAGTTTTTAATTTCTACTATTATTCTTATTAATTTATTTAAAGTTTTTAGTTTTAATTAAATTTATGACAATATATTTATCGATATAATTTTCTTGATTTAAGTAGCATAAGGGCGCACTTTTTTAAAAAATTTGCTATCAAAAAACGTTATTTTTTCAGGTTTCTAGGTTTAAATGGTTATCGATGAATATTAGCCAAACATATTTATTTATAATGAACATATTTTGAATAGAAATAATTTAAAATTTTATTTGAAATTCATCATTATTTTGAGTTAAAAAAAGGTAACATTCGGGCTCACTTTAAAATTTTTTCTTTTTTAAACATCTTCGCTTCCAACAGGGCTGCAAGCAACCAATAATTAAAGTTGGAAGTTACTGGAAGAAAAAAGATGATTGTAGAGCAAGATAACGATTGACAGATGACTTAAAAGATTACAAATTATATGAATCAGGAAAACAAGATGAAGGAAGCAAATTCCCAAGAACTGATGTTCGAGGAAAAAAGCTAGACGAATAAGCGTTTTTGGAGCACTCAGGAACAGTCACACAAAAAGGATGAGACTTAATTGAATGATGAGTAACACGAGAATAAATTTTAGTCGATGGCACAAGAAACACTAGTTCTTTTGCCAAGTATTGAACCATGAGGAATCCCTGCAGTTACAGAATAAGAAGAAGAGTGCTGTCCATCGAGGACAACTTTTATACTACGATTGGAAAGGAAGGATTTAATAATATTAAAGTTGTTGCCAGATTTACCACAAGAAAAAAGTTTATGGAGAAGACCAGCATGCCAAACTTTATCCAAAGCTTTTGAAATGTCAAAAGCGATGGCCTTAACCTCTTCTCCTTTATCTAATGCACGATACAACCTATCAGTTATTATTGTTAGCAAATCAGCTGTAGAACGAGAAGATCGAAATCCATATTGATGGTCAGAAAGTAAGTTATTAGATTCAAGATGAGAAATTAAGTGTTTATTAATTAAAGATTTAAAAACCTTGCTTATGACAGGAAGAAGACTAATGGGACGGTAGTTAGACGAATCAGATCGCTCTCCAGCATTTTTGAAGATAGGGATAACAGATGCCGCATTCCAGCAGGCTGGAAAACAAGACTCTGATAAGCGCTTGTTGAATAGTTTCGAGAGTATAGACGACAGCTCCAAAGAACACTTCTGCAAAACAATAACAGGTATGTTGTCCGGGTTACAAGCTGTTAAAGAGTCTAGGCAGGAAATAACTTTAGATACAGAAGCTGTAGTGATACGAATGTCAAGCAATGGATCAAACATTTTTGGCTATACGGTAGAACGCAACTAGTGGGATCAAGAGATGATATTGATGAAAAGTTTTTAGCAAACAATTCAACTTTGTCTTTTGGTGAGGTGACAAAGTCTGAACCATACAAGAGTGGTCGAATTAATGATTTGTTCTTATTATTAAAACTATTAAAGATTCTACAGAAGTCACGAGAGCCTAATTTTTGAGATGAGGTAGGATGAAATGATTTTAAAAATAAGCAAGTTCTCTTGGAACAACTATTTGAGTAAATATATAAAATCTTTTATTAGAATTGACACTTTCTTCGATGTCAGGCCATTATCAAGCAGTCTTTATCATTAGACAAACACTGTTTTCTTTTGTTTGTGCATTAAATTTACAATTGGGCCGAACCCATTTTGCATCAGCTTGCACAATTTTATTGTATACGCAGGTATACTGACCGCATTGTGTCTTAATTTTACCAACACATAATTCAGGTATGGATTATTTGTAATTGGTATTAGAGTAAAAAATATGTTATCAGTTTTTTTTGTAGGTTTAGCAATAAGCTTCGTAAAGATTGAGAGTATGCATTGCATAATAATTGCAAACTATGCAATTATATTATTGATGTAATGTAACACTAATGTAACACCAACCTAGTAAAACATGCATTATATTGATGCGTCGCTAACTGTAGTACTTTAATTTAGCCAACAGATCAAAGTATTGCTAACAATTTTGAGCATATTGATGGCTTAATCCGCAAACCAGCCAACTCCATTTTTATGAAATGTTCAGGAACAACAAAAAACCGAATAATTTCATTACCAAATGGAATAAAAAAAATTTCAAAACACACTTTTGTAAATTATTAATTATTATGACAATTTAATTTAATTTATTACTTTGGAGAAATAAATGGAGTTGGCTCAATTTAATAACCAAATTTTAAATTATTTTAGGAGTTGGCTGATTTTCCGTAGTAACTTTAATGGTTATTGTATAATTTAATGATTGTTGTAATAACATTAATGATTTGGTGTTTTAATTTTGAGTTCCAGAAAATAGTTTAAAAATACAATAAAAATTACCCGGAATAAAATAAGCATTTTTGAAGTGTAGGTAAGAATTATTTATTGCTTAAATGTAGCTATGCATGATATGGAATATTGTCATAGAAATCATGATAATTTGAAGGCAGAGTAGTTTTCAAATCCTGGAGGTCTTGAAATTTTCTGTTTTCAATTTTCAATCTTTCTGAGTACAGATTAGGCAACTGCTCAATATCCTTAGTGGTAATAAGTTTGTTACGACGCTGCGTTAGCAACAGCCACTCATCTGTAAACCTTAGCTAATAATAGATGTTGCCATCCATGTTATATTGTATGCCACGAATGTCAGTTACCTTAAAAACATATTTTGTATTAGTAATAAATCCAAATACCTAAAAGTAAAAAAAATGCAATGGCTCAAAGAAAAATGTATGTAAGTATTCGTTAAAATAATACCCCTTTCATTTTTCCAGGTCTTATTGATTTATAAAACTTGATTGAGTCAAAGGATTTGAAAAATGAATGCGTCAGGTAAGAAACATCATAGGGTTCTGGTTTTTTTCGAGCACTTCTACAAACTCCGTAGTATTCTACAGATACATTAATAACTTTATTTTTTTAGTTTTTTCTTTATACATACATGCATTAAGTCGGCCTCCATTTGGGTATGCCCAACCTCTAAATACATATGTTCAATGTTTATTTGCTTTGAAATAGCTATATTGAATTTCTAATTTGTGACACGCAACCATCACTATATAAAATCAATTTAATATTGCTTTGCCTGTTGAGTCTAGAAAGAAATTTCTGAATAATGAATTTCCCTAATATGCTTGCATGTTCTTCAGCATTTAGTCCTCCCTCAATTTCATTCCACAAATAACAGTATCCGGCTTTTGTTGTAAGATCAAATAAACAAAAGTTATGAACACAGAGCTTCGTTTTATAATACAGAGAAGAAACATTTGACTTGGACGCAAGCAAAACTGCTTATACATCAACTGTAAAAACAAACTCTTTCTGTTCTTTGTCTTTCTGTTTTTCAATTCGTGCTTCATTTTTTCTTTGCGTGTGTTGGTTGTAGTCTAGGTCTGACATATAGCCAAGCTTGTGTGATAAACATTTTTCACATAAATGCTTTTTAGATTGGAATAGAGCAATATTTTCGGTCTCCATAATGTTGTTGAATCTTGCTACAGACAAATGGGCAATGTTGCTTGATAAACACCATTCAGACACATGAAAATTATAAAGGGATTTTTTTGTAGACCATTCGGGTAAAATATATTTCTTGGATGTTGATTTGCGACAGTAGTGCGATTCCATTTTTGGCAAACTTTCAAAAAAATCTTTGAGTGAAGCTACTTCTATATGAAATAGATTCTCTCTAGCCTTCGGTGATTCTACCAATGATACTGCTTGGTTGACAATTGATCTTGATTGTTTCCAACCCCACACGGTTGATTTTCCAATACACAATACACAGCCAAATCAGCAGTAGCTATTACATTAATTGCCTTTTATCTCACATTAAATGTGCGCCATCATAAGGTCAACCTAGAAAAACATGCATTAAACCAATGCCTTACTAACTGTAGCCATTGGTTCACCACCGTATTGCCAATAACGCTGAATATATGCAGCGCTAACGTAGACACAATAAGTATCTTGTCTAAAGTTGTTCAACATATGAATTCATTATTTTACAGGGTTGCCAGACGTCCGGCACAAGGATGATATGTCCTCTTTTTTAGTTCTTTTTCCTCCGACCACCAGGAAAAAAGCTAAAAATATTTAACTTTTAACAAAAACGATTTCCGGTATTTGCAATTTATGTTTTAAACTTGTTCACGTATTTTTTAACATTTATGCCTTTGTTTTCTATATTAACATTATTTTGTTTGACCAAGAACGTAAAATAAAATAGAATTGAAGCGACTAGGGTTTTTTATTGGAATAAATTTATGTGCTAAAAAAATCAATTTGTCTGTGATATTTTATATGAAAAGTTGTGAGGTCAATAATAAGACAATAGCAAGAATTATCGATTTCTGTATAATACGCTAAACTTTACAATAACACAGAAAAAAACTTCTGAAAAAAGATACACATTAAAAATAAACTATTAAATTCAAATAAATTATTGAAAATATTTTAAAGTAATTATCAAGTGCTGATTGGCGACGTAGTAAAAATTTAATGCTTTTAATAACGTCTTTTATTAATCCTTTCTTTACTCGCATATTGACTCCAGTCTCGATCATTATTTATATATATATATATATATATAATCTTTGAAAGTCATTTTCTTGTTATACGTTTTAAATATATTGGTAGAATTCAATAAATACGGCTGCGTATAAACTTTTTTTAAAATAAATATATTATTTTAATAATATATAATTATTTCGATATTTCGCTGATCTATCGTGATCAGCGTCATCAGGTATAATAAATAAAAAAGTTACAAAGAAATCGTTATAGTAAAAACAAACCGTTAAAAAGATAACACTAAAAAGCCAAAATATAATACAAAAAAAATTTATATATAAATAATTATATCTTATTAAATAATTATATATATTAAAATAATTATATATTATTAAAAATAATTATATATTATTAAAATAATATATTTATTTTAAAAAAAGTTTATACGCAGCCGTATTTATTGAATTCTACCAATATATATATATATATATATATATATATATATATATATATATATATATATATATATATATATATATATATATATATATATATATATATATAAAACTTTAAAAAGTATTCTACACAATAGAGTGCTCAATGTTCTTAAAAGAACAGAGCAGTTATATATTAGTAGAAAATCACTTAACAAAATTTTTTTCCATTTGACACTGTGTTTCATCAGCAAAGATTCATCAGAATTGGATGATCAAATTAATAAAACTTCAATTTATACCAAAAAATAAATTACAGGAAGTTGCAAATGTCTTAACTACTGTAACTTTTCACACATTTGTGGACTTTGCTGACACTTTTATAAAAAGAATTCTTCAGAAATGATTACTTATGCTATTTTTTTTTTTTTCTTTTTTTAAAATTTTTTTTAAAAAGGGTAGTTAATGTAAATATTATTTGAACTCATTTATTTTTATAGTTTTTTAGGAGAAACTTATTTTCGTGCCTACATTTAGAAATTATTTCCGATCTTTTGTTTAATAAGCATTCTTGATTTGCATGTAAAATTATTTCAAATTTTTCTTGTAGGCATAGTATGCATTTTTTGGAAATATTGTTATATGCAGGCGCTGTTTTAAGGATAGACCAATTGAGTATAAAATCATCAATATTTTTTTCTTTTAATTCCCATATATAATTTGACAGCATGGTGTCTTTTGAATACTTTTTATTCTTGAAAGATTGCTTATGATTGGCAAAACGTTTTTTCCATTCACTCTCTGTTATGCCAATATATTGTTTATCAGGTACATTCTTAGAGAAAACAAAACATTTATATACCACATTTTTTGATAAACAACTTCCACTCATTGGACAATTGATTTTTTGTTTACAATTACAATTTTCTGTAGTTTTTTCATTTAGGATTTCTTTTTTTTGTTTTTTTCTCCACTGATACACAGGTTTTCTTGAGAGTCCTGGTACTTCATCCTCAGGTAATACTTGGTTATTTAAAATACCAGATGATGATCGATCTGAATTTTTATCTTCGTCATCAGAACTACAGTCATTGACTGGACTTATATAGGGATCATCTATTAACTCATCATCATTATCGTCATTACTAAGTTCAGACAGATCAGAAATATCACCACTAGTTATAAAATCTATAGCATCTTGAAGATTGAACTTGGTCTTTTTGTTCATTTTAACTAAAAATAAATATAAAAATTTACAAATCACTTCAAAACGTCCTCTTTGTATGGCAGTGACTCCAAATTGAGTCATTCATATTCTAGATATTGTAAAGTAAGATTAGTTCCAGCTAAATATTTTTTTTTGTTGTTTTTATAAAAACTAACATCACAATATCTATATTTAGACACTATATTATACTTCAAAGTCGTGTGTAACATAAAAAATTAAATGGTTATATCTTGAGAGTAAATCTAAAATTTATAATAATAAATCAGGTGACTTACCAAATTGTTTAAAAACATCAAATTATCGCCAAACTGTTAAACATTGATATTTTTTATACTGTATCCGAGTAGTAGATACACGAAGTTAATTTAAACTTGATTACTATATATGGAATATAATTTTTTTTTTTACTGAAAGCAAATGATGCCATATGGAGTCAAGGCCAAGTAAAGGGTTAAATGTTGCTCTGCTATTATGAATTTATTAACTATTAAACAACCAAATATTTAAATACAGTAACTTGATATCATTATTTAACAAGTTTTTAAAATCATTTTTATGTAATTAAAAGTTACATTAAATAATATATATCTAACGCCGTTTTTCAATTTTTGAATATTCATAGATATTATTTAAAAAACTTTGTTAAAAACAAAATGTTAAAACAAAACAAACATATTCAGAACACTTATAAACAAACATAAAACAGAAATCAAAAAATATCGTACTAACCATTTATTTGTAGTTATTTTTAAAACTTAATATGGGTTCTTTTTTTATTTTTATTATATTATTATTATTATTTTTATTATACTTTGTTTATATTTATTATACACTCTATAAGTATATTCTTATGAATTTCTTTAAAATTTAATAAAAATAAAAGACTAAATGTTAGAATAAACTGAAACTTTTCAAAGTTTTAACACTTCAAATTTTATCAATGTTTATAAAAGTTTGTTATTATGCTTTTGTCTTTCTGTCCTCATCTTAACAATTAACTGCACCCCAAACCTTTTCACAAGATCAACCAAATCTGTTTGATTTTTTAAAATTGCTACAAACTTGGATTTAATAATTGGTTCATTAGAGTAGATTATACCTGAAAGATGCTTGTATGTAAGATGATACTTTTTTTCAGCAACGTTCAAGCTATGGCATAAATGGTGTGCTGTGTCCTGCTTGAAATTTGGAAATTGGCAACAATTTTTGTTCTAGGACTTTTTTATATTGTAACTGATTCATTATTCCCTCTACAATATAGAGCCTTCCTATTCCCCTTCCACATATCACTGACCAGATCATCACAGAAATGGGGTGTTTAACAGTTTGAATGATGCAGTCCAATAAGTATTTTTCTCCCTTTTTTCTTTTTACATATTGAGTCTTCTTTGTTAAAAATTAGAAAGTACTCTTATCACTGAAGTATATCTTAAAATATTATACAAGGATTGTTAAGTGACTATTTAAAGTTTGGTATAAGAAAGTGGATATTTTAAATAAATCTAAATTAATTTCACCAATTTCCAATCAACTTCTGTTAAATTCTGCTGGATTAGTTCAGGTGAAAAAAAAACCTTCATGCAGGACGGGGCACCATAGCACACAGCTAAATCACTTTAAAATTATCTATCAGAACAAAATATTCCATTAGTTTATTGGCCAGGAAACTCTCCTGACCTAAATCCTATAAAAAATGTTTGGGCGCTCCTAAAGAAGCAAAAATGTAAAGAAAATATTACAAATATTTTGTATTTAATAGAAAGAATGATTCACCATTTGAATAAAGAATTGAAGAAAATAGCTGAAAAATGAATCAAAAGTATGCCAAAAAGGGTTCTTGAAATTATAGAGTAAGAAGGAGGAATCACCAAACATCGATCTTGAATATACTTGTAGTAATATTTAAATAATAAAATTTATTAAACTTAAGAATTTAAAAAGTTGTGGGTGGCCATAATAAATTGTCACACGACTGTATATATGAAGGGCTTATTGTGAAACAACGACAAGTCACAAAAACAAGTATTTGAGAAAAATGATTTTAAGTTTTATTTAAATCTATAAAATCAGTGCTCACCTATTATTCTCTCAAATTTATACATCATAAAAATACTAATGGATATTATATATTGGACAAAAAAAATAAATAAAAATTGCGTATACTATTTATGATTATAAAAATGATAATAACTCGTTTTTGAAAAAAGTGTGGCTCGCCATTGTTTCACAATGAGCCCTTCATATATATATATATATATATATATATATATATATAGAGAGAGAGAGAGAGAGAGAGAGTGTGTGTATAATATTTGTACAAAATGAACTTTTGATGCTTCTTGAAAATCTCCATTGTCAATAGCTTTTATTATATCATTCTTCATGCTTAAATAAATAAATAAAAACTGTTGTTATTTTCAACAAAAGCTTTAAAAAGTTACAAAAAAAGCTTTAAAAAATTAGGATGCTTACCTATCATTTAATGCTTTCGTTAAAGTTGGTGTACTTTGCAAATGTTTATTCCTGAGAATCAATATCAAAAAATTAAATTAAAATACAAAATATTTTGCTATATTTGTGACCCTTTTTAACATTTATATAATATTTTTAATTAAAAATTTGACATACCTTCCAGAAAAAAACTTATTCAAAAATACTTCAGCCTGAAAGTATAAAACAATTAAAAATAAAAATAGAAAAACTTAAAAGTACAAAAAAATAAGTTCGCAAAACAAAAACAATTACAATCTGAGGAGATGTTACTATGTTTATTAATCAGTTCAGATGTTTATTATTATAGGTAATGAATAAAATCATTGATACCTGAATTCTTGAGTATTGCTTTAGTTTGGCAAAAAGACAAACAATACTCTCAGGGACAATGACTTTGTAGATGTATTCATTGAACTATAAACATATAAACATTCTTTTAATTTCTTTTTCTATACTGAACTTTACTATACAATATAAATACACATGATAATACGGAATTATACCCTGGTTTCGCGAAAACTGGAACCCAAGGCAAGATATAAATAACTAGATTGATCCTCAGAAAGCAACTGTACTAGTTCAAAATCTGACATATTTTCTAAAAATTGTTACAGTTTAATTATCCATTTATTCCTCTTGTTATATATCAAAATAAACATCAAATTGTAATTATTTTAATAAAAAATGATAAAGAAATAAACGTTTAAATTCTTAGATAAAATCACTTTAAAAATAACCAACTTTCTGTTCGCTAAATTTATATTAACAAAATTTACGCTAAAACTTACTTTTTTTGCACCTCCTAATTGATAATCATTATGCCTGTAACTGTGCAACTACAAAATAAGAGTTAAACTATATTAAAATTTTGTCCCATCAACTTTTAGAATAGACAATAGGCTTTAATACAAATTAATTTTTATTAAACTGAAACATGTACTTTGTATATTAAAAAACGTTATTTGAAAAACTAAAAATATAAAAAATCAAATTTAGAGTTTTATCTCATTTGTAGAAATTGTATACTTCTCCAGAAACAAGAATCATTTGTTGTTGTTATATATATATATATTTATATATATATATATATATATATATATATATATATATATATATATATATATATATATATATATATATATATATATAATATATATATATATATATATATATATATATATATATATATACATATATTTATATATATATATATATATATAATTAATTAGTAAAAAACACTTATCTAACTTTTATCTTCGACTTGAAGTTTCACCATTGCTGGATCATCAAAAAGAGTTACTAAATCTCAAAAAAAATTTAATTTATAGAAAAAAATATTTGACAGGAAGTTATAAATTATTATAAAAAAATTTTAATTACTATATTTTTTTGTTAACGGGAAGTTACAGAAAGTAATTATGAAATAATTTTCTTTGGAATGGGGATAGTTTAATTTGGTCATTTGTTTTTATAATTTTTTAAGAGGTATTTATTTTTGTGCCTACATTTAGAAATTAATTCAGATTTTTTATTTAATAAATTTTCTTTATTTAAATGAGTAATTATTTCAAATTTTTTTTGCAAACATAGCATACATTTTTTGGAAATGTTATTATAGGCAGGGGCAGATTTTAGAATAGACCATTGTAAATTAAAATTTTTATTTTTTTCTTTTAAATCCCAAATATATTTTGACAGCATAGTCTCTTTTAAATATTTTTTGTGTTTTAACGATTGTTTGTGGTTGGCATAACGTTTTAGCATAAAATTTTGACATAACGTTTCGACGTAACGTGGCATAACGTTTTGGCATAAAATTTCGAGCTAAAATTTGAAAAGAAAATTGCAAAAAAGCGTAATAGAAATAGAAACATAATTTGGTTCAACCCCCCGTACAGCAAAAATGTTTCAACAAATATTATTATAACAAATGAATTTATAAATGAAAATATAAGAACAGGAATATTTACAACTGACGTGTCTGATCACTTTCCGATTTTTATCCTACCGCAAAAATGCATATATAATGCCCAAAATGAACGGGAAAAAATAATTAAAACACGTTTAATAACCGACACTTCTATTAGTCATTTTTATAAGCTTCTATCCTGTGTTAACTGGGACACCCTAAAACTAAATCTAAACGCCAACAAAGCGTATGATATTTTTCTAACAGAGTTTCTTAATCTTAATAACAAGGCATTCCCAGAAGTTACTAAAGTAATCAAAACAAAAACACTTTTAAACCCTTGGATCACGAAGGGCATTCTTAAATCTTCAAAAAAAAAACAACGCTTATATAACAAGTTTCTTAAAAAAAGAACTCTTAAAAATGAAACTACCTATAAAAACTATAAACGGCTATTTGAGTCAATTTTAAAACGCTCAAAGAAACGTTACTATTCTGAACAATTAATAAAGCACAAAAATGATTCTAAAAAAACTTGGCATATTATTAAGGAGGTAATTGGAAAAAAAAGCTTATACAGAAATTTACTTCCTCTAAATCTTAAATTTAATAACAAACAAATTGTAAATAAATCCTTAGTCGCTGAAACACTTAACCAGTTTTTTGTAAATATAGGTCCTACTTTATCATCTAATATAGCAACTACTCAATCACACTTTAGTTCGTACTTAACCTCAACCAACCTTACTGTTATGTCTAATTATAAACTTACAGAAAAAGAATTACTAGACGCAGTCTCTTTATTAAAACCCAATAAAAGTTTAGGATTTGATGATATAAGTAGTAATGTCATTATCAAATCAATAAAACAAATTACAATTCCATTACTACATACTTTTAATTTATCTCTAAAACAAGGCGTTTTTCCAGATAACCTAAAAATTGCAAAAGTCATTCCAGTGTTAAAATCAGGTGATCCTTCCGATGTTACGAATTATAGACCAATCTCAATTCTTTCTTGTTTTTCTAAAATATTAGAGCGGGTTATGCATAATAGACTATATTCCTTTTTAAATGTTAATAATATTCTTTTTCATAAACAGTTTGGATTTAAATCTGGTCATTCAACTGATCATGCAATCACTCACCTTGTTCATGATATATTTAAAGGGTTTGATGAAGACAAGTATACCCTAGGTGTATTTATCGATTTAAGTAAAGCTTTTGACACTGTCAATCATCAAATCCTTCTATCCAAACTGAAAAGTTATGGTATAATAAATACTAATTTGTCCTGGTTTGATAGTTACTTGTCTAATAGAAAGCAGTTTATTTCATATGATATCGGAAAAACGGAATATAAGTCAATCACCTGTGGTGTTAACTTAATATTCTAAATGTATATAAACTAAACCTTTACCATATTCTTATCATCATGTTTAAACTTGATAAAAAAATATCACTAATGTTATTTAATTCACTTTTTGAAAAAATAAACCACATATACCCTACCAGATTTTCAAAAAACAATTACATTCAATCCAAAACACATTATTCAGCAACCAAATTCTCAATTGCTAACCGAGGTCCTAAGCTGTGGAATACAATATTAAATAATGAGCTGAAATCTAATTATTCTTTAAACCAGTTTAAAACAAAACTTAAGCAATTACTGATGATACATGAAAATGAATTAAAGTTCATCTATAAAGCTTTTTAAACTAGCAAACAAAAACAAAAATTAACCTACTAATTACTCTTTAATATTATATTTAATATTCTAAACAATAGTCTGCTATTGTAAATGTATTTCTTATCTTATAAGTTTTGAACTTACAAACGATTTTTTTAAGTTTTATTATTTGAAATACTAATTACTAAAAATATTGTAAAATTTTATAATTTCAATTTTTATTAAAAAAAGTTATTGTAAATTCTTTTTGTAATATTAATACTTATATATCATCTTATTTTACTAATCAGTTCTTAAATATAAATACTCTTTGAATTACTAAATATTTTAAACGTTATATATTTTATTTTTTGCATTTTGTTAAAACATTTTATTTGATAAATTTATTGATAAAACATTTTATTTGATAAATATATTGTTAATGATATTTGATAAATATATTGTTAAAACATTTTATTTGATAAATTTTGTTAAAACATTTTATTTGATAAATTTTTTTTTGGGGGGGGGGGCTTAATGATAAGATGAATTTTGTCTTCTTCAAGCCCCAGTCATGTAAATATTTGTTTTTATAAATTACGAGTGTAAATTATTTTCAATCGGCAAATACAATAAAAAAAAAAAAAAAAAAAAAAAAAAATATAGGTAAAATTTTTCTAAAATTAGCAGACAAACATTTTCCTCCCTCTAATAAATTACATAAGATTTTTA